>NC_051159.1:159579384-159705001 GCF_013339745.2 Dermacentor silvarum | reverse complement strand
TAAAATTATTTACCTTTCATAAAACAAGATTCTAAAATGTGTGTTGCTTTTCTGTTCATGCATAGTATTCCAATTTGTAGTTTTATATTTCTTTATATAGTGTTTTGCCCCCCAAAATGTCTGCAAACTGTCTCACACTCTTGTGCATTCTGCGCATTGCCGAGAGAAAACGTGGTGTATAGCTTTGCTTACTAGAGTGTCTTTTCCTATCTAGCCTGTGTTTATGAACTTCAACTATTGCATGTTTTTGCCTTTGTCAGGGCTAGCGTCAGCTGGCGCGATATATATCATTGAGTCCTGCGACAAGTCTAACATCCCCCGCTAAATTAAAGCTTTCAGTGTGTTTACCACATGCTACCTACTTAATTCAGTGACTGTTGGTGGCAGGGCCCTAAAATTAGTAAGGGCACACCACAAGCCTTCAGGGACATCAGCCCAATTTTGTTTTATGCTGTAACGCGGCCTCGGGAATATTTTGCGCCTGCGTTTCCAGCTCAAGTGCCCAGCGTGCAAACGTCAGCTTAAAAATTTTACCCACCCTTCCCTACCAGAAAAGGGGCGTAAACGAAGCTTGACCTGGGTGCACCTAAACTAACCATGATGCGAAGGCTGCGACAGAAAGAACAACGTCACTGACGGTCCACCGTTGTCGCTTGCGTTCGATGGTTCGAGTTTGCTCGGCGGCGGGGTTAGCAGCATTCGCCCACCATTGCCGCTTGCGATTGTTCGAAGTTAAAGTGCGTCAACATTAAATGTGGCTGTCACGTAAGACAATGAATGGATCATACCCCCTTAAGCCATGGTCATGCCCCCCCCCCCCCCCCCCCCGTAAACGAGGCCTGCCCTTTACAACGGCAGAAGAGAATTTAAATTGTACGCTGGAATGATTAGCGGCAACGCCACCATCTGTGGAAGCAGACGACGACGATGAACGCGGGGGCAGTGGCACGAGCGCGTACTTGCATGTAGGCTCCCTTACGAGCGCGTGCCGAGGGCGCCAACGAGCCAGCTGCGGAAGAAGACGACGATGCTCGAGCCAATGCTGATAATGAGTGCTTTTTGCGTACACGCACGCCACCAAAATCTGTGCCTTATAAGAAGCTTCGCTTGAAAAAATCACAGCATATCCACGGGGTGAATGATGATGAGTGGGCGAAGCTCCGGAGGAAATCATCGGATCTCCCGCTTAAGGGGACGCTAGCACAAACGCGTTAGAAACGTGCAGTACTCCTCTAGTAAGGGGGAGCGGCCACAGCGTCTTACGCAGCCATTACACATGCCGGAACGTGTGCACCGCGTTTGCCGACGCCATCACATGAGTGCTGAGAGAGTATACACCCCCGTGTTCATAAACGCTCCTCGACTTGAACTTGACTTGCCACCGCCTTGGGCAGCGCGTTCGAACGCGTTGAAGGTAAGGCGGAGAGGCCACAGCGTCTTACACCAGCTTCTTACACGGGCCGTAACGCGCTAGCACAAACGCGTTAGAAACGCGCTAGAAACGCGGCCTTTCGTTAATGTTGGGTATTTATTGCCATCGTGGTGCGGTGTGTCTATGTGCGCTTCCGTGGCGTAGTGGTTAGCGCCGCGCGTTCGGAAGCGAGGGGTCCCTGGTTCGATTCCGCGCTACGGACACAACTTTCGGAATTTTCTTTTTCATAAAACGCCGGAAGCGTTCTCCGGAATCCGGAAGCTGTGGACCGGAAGCGGGACCGGAAGCGGAACCGGAAGTGGAACCGGAAGCGGAAGTCGGCTTCCGGTTATACTATACGTATACATATATATGTATATATGGGTATACATACATATACGGACACACAACGCCATCTATTGGGCAATTCATACAACTAGACGTGGCTACCTACTACGACGGGGACGATGGGGTGCCGCTATAAGGAGCTTCGCCCCTAAAACAACGCAGCATGGCACGATGCTAATACTAACCACCAGTACAGCTCAGGTAGACGCGCTGACCACGAACCACTGCGTGCTCCAGGTGGCCACGGCAAGGGCTTCGTTGTTGGCAGCTGTCTACGAGCGCTGACTAGCTGCCTTGCTGGAGTCGATAGCTGGGTGAACAAATTATGCATGACTATCATGACGCCACTGTGAAGGGTAACAAATCAGGGTGTGGGCTCACAAACTGTTCGTGCGCTGTAGGGGTTCGTAACAAGCTACAGCCGAACTTTATCCCGAAAATATTATCAGAGAAACAGTCCGCCCAATCATTGTTTTTACGAATAAAATGTTTTGTGAATTTGGCTGCACTGTCATTTAATAATGTATGAGTGATGAAACAACGTCCGAAATTATTGGTGGAAGAAGGTTGAAAACTTCTGCAGCCATGAACATTAACTTCGGTGTAACGTCCAATTGTGTATGTCAAAAGTAACATTAAGTAACAACGAGCAGTTATACAACGACCTGCGGGTGCTAAAGCGGCATATCTCTTAACGGACCGCAATATTAGGGTGTTTCAGTTAAGCGTCCTTACGGTCCGTTCCGCTCCGAGTTGCCCCGCTAAGCCACAGCGGAGAGGCGGGCGATTTTCACGTTTTAGTTACGTGTTTAGCGTAGCGGAGCTTACCTTTCGTAGTTGCAGCGGCCTCTGGCCGAGTTCAGCGCAGTGAAACAAAATAATTTTTTTGACTTTTATGAAGTAAAACATTCGAATAGATACGGTATATATATATATATATATATATATATATATATATATATATACATATATATCTTAGTTGTGCATGAAGTATCAGAAGGGCGCTTGTAATGCGTTACTGGTCCATAATCTCGAGTTAAAAATGAATCCTCGACTTGGTGAACGCCACGTGCATGACAGCCAGCGAGGTTGCATTCCGCATCCAATCCAATCCTTTCTGACACCAATGGTTCACTTTATTTCCTTAAAGAACTATTGGCGGTGTATTACACAAGTTATTCGCGCTCGCACGACTAATGCCTCGATGCAAGGTGTCTCGATGCACGCGCGAGAGAGTGTGCGTGTATCGACCACCTTCGCTAGCGAAAAACGGCAGCGACGCTCCACGCTTCGCTTAGGCAGCTTGTGAGCGGACAGTGTTTCTCGCTCCGCTAGCCCGCTAGCGGCTAGGCGGAGGGCGCATGCACATTCGCGCTTCCGCTCCGCTTAGCTGTGGAGTAGAGCGTAAAAACGCTTAACTAAAACACTCTGTTAGCAGTCAGGACTCCTCCGGAACCTTGCCGCAAACCTGATCGACCTAATAAAATTCATTAGCTGCAATCATGTCGTTTTTATGCCGACGCGTCTCGTCATGCTTACGGACGCTAGAATCACCAAACAATTTCGCAAACCCGACACGCTAGCCGTTCTTAACTAACGTTTCCAGTGAGTTCAGACGAAGCGAAAGCTTACCTGACCATTCATTAGCACGATCTCCACAGTTTACACTGAAGCGCAATCTACAGATTCTGTACACGAAAAGGCTATTTCTTAGCCTAAGAAAACCAGTATGAACGTTAAGCTCGCCAAATAGTGCGATATAACATAACGTGAATGCGACATGTTGGCGCGACACAGCACGCAGAGCAAGTGCTGCCGGGCTGACGGAAGAATGCCCTGATAACTTTCAGGCGTCTCACAACGCTGGCGTTGTGGACCTTCCTACACATACGCTCAAGAGGTACGCGTATGTAAGTGGGCTCCCTACCCTGGCGTCATGAGAAGCGCCGGCAGTGACGTTAGTGGCTTTGAACCTTGATGGTCCAGGAGGACAGACCTACGGGCAATTCCGTCGGCGTTATTCCCCGCCTAGTGAAATATTGTAGCGAAAGCTACACTGGCCGCATTATCGCCGTGTCGCTGTGGCCGGTGGCAGCACCGCGAGCTGAGCCGTTGCCTATCAACCGCCGCAGATGGTGTCGCAGCTGGCTGGCAGCGTTTCTTTCTCTATGGTCTGACCTAGGGAGCCTACATGCAAGCGCTTGCATGTAGGCTCCCTAGTCTGACCACCCCGCGGCGTCTTACCGGCGTCTGACCACGCCGCAAGTGGCGTCTGACAAGCGTCTTTCGCCCGGCGAACTGCTTCACAGGAGAGGGTCCGAATAGGGAGCTTACATGCAACGCCGTTTGCATGTAGTCTCCCTAGGTCCGAAATGCCAAGCGCGCGAAGCTATAGTGTCGGATACTCAGGAAGAGCCAGCCTTTCGGCTCGCAATACGCTTGTACTTGCCGGCTTATAAGTTATACCTGGCTTATATCGATGAGTGTATACCTAAGTATAATAATTACAGCTAAATCAAAGGCTAACCAAGTGAAACCAAGACTTAACCAAGCTCAACCAAGCTTTCGCTTTGCATATCGAGGGTTAGCTGAGCTAAGCCGCGGCAATTTTTAGGTAACATTACCTTAACGTTTATTGTCCATTTTGCAATTCTCGCTTGCTAATTTTCTTGTTAATTTTGTTGGCAATTTTCGGAGACAGCGTCATTGATGATAAGCGCAGCATAACCCTAGCTGTAGGTCCTAAACACTGTTTATATCTACGCATGAAACTTCTAGATCTGTCAAGCCTATAGCGTGCTGCTTTACAAGATTTCCTCCCGACGAAGAAGGATTTCGTTCTGTTTCGAACTCTACCACCAGCATCAGTGCTTTCGGGGATCAATTGAGTGATTCAGAACGTCTATCTAAGCATCGATAACTTAATTTATCACGAGAGAACTTGGACCTGTTATTTTGGAGAAGGAAGTTTGTTTGGTCAATATGCCAGACAACGTGCTTTCAGAAACCCGTGAAAAGAATTTTGAGATTGAAGACAAAGCTTCCCGCTGTTAATGAACCCGCTGTTGATCTCTTGTTAAGACATAAGCTAGATAATGTTCTGTATCAACTTTCATGGGCTTCAATCAACTTTCACAGACAACTATGGAGCGTCTACGGGAGTTTTCCTGACATTCTTGTCCATGTACGTACTTAAAGTGGACGCTAGTGGGGTCAGGGATTCGCATTGGTGCTAAGGTTGCCCGTTTTAGTAATCTATACTTCAGCAAGGTTTGTCGTGCATTAGATCGCTTCTTCAGTGACAACGTGTTCAATATCTTTCGTTGCGTGGACTATGTTGTTCTTTTCTAGTGATGACAAAATGCAAGAAATTAAGGTTCACTAAAATATTGCCTCTGGTAAACAGCATCCAATTTCCATACATACTCTTGACTTTTCGGGAAGATAATATGTGTTGGGCAATACTTTCAAAGGTAATTAAACGTTTACAAACCATTTTCTCCAAGTATTCTAAAGTTGTAAAAGCGGAATAACCACGTCCGGCCTTCACACAAAAGCGTTCTTACGATAAAACTGTTCGTAGAAGCAGGTGTCAGCCAATCGTGGTGTCGGACATACCATTAGCCACGACGGCTGGCCAACAGCAAGCAGCATTTAAGAACGAAAAGCTTTGTGAATTCGGCCCATGTAGATCCTTTTTCGTCAGGAGAATCCCATATCCTTCTGTCTAGCGCGGCAAGTTTCTAGGCAAGGTATTGTGGGAAATGCACTTCATCCATCACCCGTTGTGCCACCGCTTCAACGCGGTCAGTGCTGATGGCCAAGCTGCGCCATTTGGTTTCGGCAACCGTAACAAAAGCATAGAAGCACACTCCCAAAGAAATTTGTCCGCTACACGCCTTGTGGCACGCTCCGACTGACTGTATCGTTCTGCCTACGGCTACAGCAGTGAATATGAAAAGTGCGAATCGACCAAGGAGATTTGTTGAAAACTACACTCACCGGTAATGGCGCGGCAGCGGTCTCCACTCAGGCCTCCGGCCCTTCGCCTTGAGGATTACATCGATGCTGCTACCTCGCACACCGAGCTTATAAGGGTGATGATGAGTCTCAGATATGGCTCTTACCCACAACGGCGGTATGACAAGAATGGGACGGTTCGAGGAAGCGTACTAAGAAAATGGAGACAGAAAAAATTGCAAACAAGATTATTGTGCGCAATTGAACAGTCAGACCAAACGATATACAAATAGATGTTCACTAAGAGGAGCTCCATGCAACTTTTGCAGCCATAAAGAGAGCGAGAAAATGAGGAAAGGTTGGGAGGTTCACGAGCCGGACGTCCGGTTAGCTAGCCTGCACGGGGAGGAGGGGATGATGGATTAAAAGTGGCCATAAATAACTTGGAAGAGCAATAATTGTCAGAATATAGCAAGCGCTTGATACTTGCTTGCTGAGTAATGGAAGTTACTGAGGATTGGCCAAAGTACCGGTGATAAGGTGCTAAGTGAAACGTGACATGTAAAAAAAAAGTAAAGTAGCGGAAATAAATAAAATCAAAGCATCTTTCTTAAAAAAAAGATGGTTGAACGCGAAGCTTTCTCCCATGCAAACTGAATCAAAGTCCAAAGCCAACGACCACGCAACGAACCCAAGAAAAGCTGAGCGACCCGAAGCGATGCACATGAGATTTGAATGCTTCTTTAGAAATGTATTTTTTGAACGTTGAAGTTGAATGAAGACACATTTTGTTAAGTTGCATAGCCTTTATTTTAGATTATGTAGCCGTTGATTACACGCACACATTCATACTTTCACGGGCGACTCTACACTTGCACAGTATTGCCTTGTGATCGCTGTGGTAGACGGTCAGAGGCTCTGGCGTTGCCGATACACGGGATCGGCCTTACGGGCACGATCGCGCTCGCGCTTACGTTCGCGCACGGCAGCGTCTTCTGCCGTGCGCTGCGCCCGCTACCTACCCATGGTGATACAGTTCGTCTGGGTAGCATGGCGTTTGAGTTCCCATTGTTCTTATCGGTACAACTGCGAATGTAAACTGTAGTGTTGTACGATACATATGCTGTGCGCCGTTGTTCTATTGCGTGCCCAGATGCGCAGATAGTTCCATTGTGTAAGTTGGCAATCCTGCAGTGCGTTTTCGGCACTCACGGACGAATCAGTGAGACATAAAAATATTTGCTTTAAATCGCAATAATTGACAGGAAACTGGATATACCAATACGTTAGCTCTGACTTACATCACGACCAACAATATTTTGCCCCATTTTTTGAGCCCGCATGCAAAGGGGAACTTACAATGATATAAAGCTATATGTGGCGCGGTAGTGTCACTTTCACGTTTTTACAATAATCAGTGCTTAATATAAAGTGGGAAACAGCGATACATGTGTGATTGAGAGACAACGTTGATATTGACTCCTGAACACATGGCACGTATACTCACGTAACTTCGGATGATTGGTTCGTTGGTTGCACAGAATGTGATATTCTAAAACCCTCTGTGATTTGGCTTGTTTTGAGGGAAATCTCAAAACCCCCAATGAAAGATAAGTAAAGAACAGGGAGTCGAACTCTTCGTCCAGCGTGCCTTCTTTCACGCTCGTAGCGTGGCAAACGTATACAGCCGTGGTGCAGTCAAGGATTTTATTTAAAACAAATAGCTTATTGTTTTCCAGAGCAAATAACGAAAACAGGAATCTACTTTAGCATAACAGCATACCATGACAAGTTTGCTATTTAAATCCTTTGTTCCAAAACACGCAGAGATGTATCAAAGTAAACGGATCCTGAAGGACAGCCCGACCAGGGCGCCTCCAAGCGGACAATCCCTATAATGCAACTGACTTGTAGAATGCTGGCTTTACAGTGAAGCATAGCCTCATGAAATGACAACAGGATGACGCATAGTTGTTGCTTTCGATAAAAAAAAAATATGGGTTGTACGTGCCAAAAGCACGATCTGATTATGAGGCACGCCATAGTAGGGGACTCCGGAATAATATCGACCACCTGGGGTTCTTTAACGTGCACCTAAATCTAAATACACGGGTGTTTTCGCATTTCGCCTCCATTGAAATGCGGCCGCCGTAGCCGGGATTCGATCCCGCGACCTCGTGCTTAGGAGCTCAGCACCATCGCCACTAAGCAACCACTGCGGGTTTGTTTCCCATCAAGCAGGTGGCTGCTGCCCGCTATGGAGGATTGGCCAAGAAATGCATGGAATATTCCGGGTATGTTGTTCTATGTTCTCTTAATATTTCCCTTCCTCTTTTATAATGTTGAATTCCAGGACGTTCAAGGGAGTCTTCGATATGTTTCGAATATGTTTCCAATATGTTTTTCCGTCTAGCTCCTGTAAAGCAGCGACAGCAATAGCTACAATAGCAGTGTTACGTGGAGCATCAATTTCGGTTGCCACTGTAGTACATACTTGCGGTGCACGAACAACCTGCACATCACTTGTTTTCCGCGTAATGTTTGCCACAACATTCACCGCCATTCTGCGTCGCCGTCCTTCAAAGTCGATATTTCGTCAACGGCTATACAGCGATGCAACGCTTCCGTTTTCTGCAATTCTTGTTCCTGCTTCTTGTTTCCAAGCAATGAGGACTATCCACTACAGGGGATCTGCAAAAAATCCAGAAAGTGAGTGAGTGAATAGACTTCGTTTCGCAGACCAAGCTGATAATGCCCGAAGGTGGGCAGCCACCCTATTCGAGAAAATAATAAATTATGTTTAAGTGAGAAATAAGAAACCTAGAATGTCAAAGTACAAAGTGCTAGACATTAGGAAGCTTTTCGAAAAATATAGAATTTTAAGTAATAATACATTTGAAAAAGGCAACAGTATATACTTTCCAAAGATTAACATGGTTGTTCTTTGGTGTCACGAGTAAAATTTCAAATGGAAATACCAGCTCTTTTGTGACTCAAGCCCCAGTAAATATTATAACACAACCGCAGACCTACTGCTCACGCTTGTTAATTATTAATTTAATCAACCTCCCTGCGTTGCTACAGACACACAGTTAACACAATCGTGTAAGTAATCGTGTGTCTCATATAGTTTAAACCTTTAGAATATAATGTTTATCGGTACCCACGCGTTGGCTTTGAGCTTCAGGAGCTAGATTGACCCTCATATCTCATACATTTGCAGTACTTTCGTTCATGGCAATTCTTGCTGCTAGCAACCACAAGCGCAGCTAGCTACTGGAAGGACCCCTACAGGGTGCCCACGCTAATAGTATCCGACAAAAGGTACTAAAGGGAACTCCGGCGCTGGGATTATTCACCTGCTATGGAAATGTCGAGGACGGCAGAAAACTAGGTGGGCTGATGAAGTTAGGAAATTGGCAGGCGCAAGTTGGAATCAGCTAGCGCAAGACAGGGGTAATTGGACATCACAGGGAGAGGCCTTCGTCCTCCAGTGGACATAAATATAGGCTGATGATGATGATGATGATAATGATGATGATCATGATGAGGAAAATGGCAGTTAGTGAATTGCTTTGTCTCCACTCTGTCTCTGTCTCCGCAGGTCTGGCAGGCTATAATTGATATAACTAACAGGAAAAAAAACCCAGTAACACCATAAATGTAACGACAGCTCAGGGTACTCTAAGTGATGAAGAAGCTCCTACAGCACTAAATGCTCAATATACACGTAGTGGAGAATATATACTGCCTGTTAATCTATCAAACGTTGCGAACACGGAAAGAAAGGGACCTCTGAATTCACTTGTTTTCTCACCTACAATAACGCATGAAATTGTCAACATAATCAGAAATCTAAAAAAATGATACCGCTTCAGGTATTGATGATATCCTTTAAGTTCTGGGTAAACATGTAGCAGACATAATTTCTATTCCCGTAGCTTACATAGCGAACTCAATGTTTGAATACGGTGTATTTCGTGATGCGCTGAACATAGCTAGAGTTTGCCCAATACATAAAGAAGGAACAGATCACAGTGCCAATAATTATCGACCAATCTCAGTGCTTCCTGCGTTATCGAAGATTTTTGACACAGTCATAAATATCCGCACGGAAGGCTTCATTGCAAAATACAATATTATGTGTGATGCGCAGTACGGCTTTAAGAAAGGAAGATCTTGTAATCAGGCACTACTGAATGCTAAACATCAAATCATAGAAAACATTGAACAAAGGCTATACACTATTGGGCTATTCATAGATTTAAGGAAAGCGTTTGATTCTGTGGATCAGGATCATGGCGTGCTTTTAGATAAGCTACATAATTATGGAATACGCGGTATTGCATTAAAATTATTACGAAGCTACCTTACAAATAGATACCAATATGTTTCAGTCAATAAGTCACCGAAACTAAACATTCAAAATGGGATCCTCGAGGAGTTCATATTAAGTCCACTATTGTTTACCCTTTATATTAATGATCTTGCTCTAATACCATTTCCCAAAGATTAATAATGTACGTCGATGATACTAATGTTTTTCTTTAGACAGATGTATGGCAGTATTGCAAAGTTCAATTATTACATATTTAGATGGGCTATCGAATTGGCTACACATCAATAAGCTACAGTCGAATGTTAAAAAAACTAAGTACATATTATTTGCCCTATTTAACAAACTGAGTTATTATGAAGTTACAGTTCAATTCAGGAACTGGAACAGACACAAGCTCACAAGTTCTTGGGGTGTGGTTTAGAGAGGATCTATCATGGAATACTGATGTTGTTAACCTTACAGCGGAGCTTAGCAAAATTACAGGTTGTTTCTTTAAAATAAGTGACATTATACCTGTTTGGTTAAAAAGAGTGCTATATTATTCACAATTTTATTGTAGGCTTTCGTATTGTATATTAGCATGGGGCCCTAAATATACGCAGAAATACAAGAAACTTATTATATTACAAAAGAGAGTGCTGAGATTTTTCGAGGATTATCGAGGAATTAAGGCCGCAACACTTGAAAACAGAGCCCTTGTTTATAAAACATGACCTACTAAAGGCCTCCCAAACTTATTATTATAAGTTATTACAATATATAAAAGCTTGTAAACTTTCTGTTGTTCACGGGTCACAGTCTCAAAATCAATATACACTACGCAGAAAATCTATTCGAGTTACGCGGACGAGAACCAATTATGGCAGACAACATGTAACTTATCAAATCTTGGCCTTGATGAATCGTCTAGGATCTACGGAGTGCAATATACTTCCTAAGAAATCTTCCAAGGTCTTGTTAATTGAAAATGAAATTGAATATAAGTGACTATTTTCCCTTCCTATTATATACACGGTGTTTCATTTTAGCTGCACCAAATGTTTAAAAATTGCCTATGGAAGATAGCACAATTATAATCATCGATCTTAACCACTCGATGAGGCGGCCGTTACTTCCACGAGAAATCAAAACACCTAATTGAATAATTAAGATAATTACGCTAAATAACTTTTTAATTATTTATTTTACGGCACACTTTCAATCCACGAATTATAGCCGCTGAGTTCGCAAG
The DNA here is from genome assembly GCF_013339745.2 of Dermacentor silvarum. NCBI lineage: Eukaryota > Metazoa > Arthropoda > Arachnida > Ixodida > Ixodidae > Dermacentor > Dermacentor silvarum. The sequence goes on along the minus strand of NC_051159.1, from coordinate 159,693,712 downwards.
GCCTATCCACTTGGAACGAATTCTCAGGACTGAACCAGTTTCGAGATATTAATTTTCAATTAAGTTAATTAAGTTAATTTTCAATTTCCAGTTAAATTTATGCTTTAATGCATAAAACAGCGTTTTCCTCAAAAAGTTAACTGGAACGCCCATGCATTTCGTCGGACATTTTCCGACGTCCTTTGCCATCTCCAGATTTACAGCCGGGAGCAAAACACTTCATCGTCTTCCAATTTTGTTGCTCAATCTCTTCACGCACAAGTATCAAGATAACCTGTTCAGTCGGACATGAATAAACATACTGAAGACGCTAAACAAAGCGTCGAACACGAAAATTCCGAACCTTCACGCCCTCGCATACGTGCAGGCGTGAAAAACAAGTACTTCTCTTGTGTGTTCTTGTACAACATTATGTATCGTCTGTTCCCTCTAAATACATGTAAAAATGTTTAGCATATGTGAAGGAAAAAGTGATACCATACGTTTATTTGTGCTTTTATTATTGGTTTGCATATATATTTTGTGTTTGATTGCTATCAAATAGAGACAGCTCAGGTACCGTAGCTCAGGGCCCACGTTTCTAGCAGACGACACACTGTACGCGTGCCGCCACTGCCATTCCGCGCCGCCGACGCCACCGGCCGCCGCCACTCCGCGCAAGCGCACATGGAAGCAAGCTGTTGAATGGATTGACCGCACCTCGTCAGATGGCGCTACGCGATGAGAATAACTAGCATATGCTACCGTATGGCTCCCTGCGGGAGCCATACGGGAGCATATACAGTAACTCTAGTTATTACTGTATTTAGCTATTACTCTAGCTATCACTCTAGTTATTACTGTATTTGTAGAGTTACTATATATGGCTCCCTGCGGGAGCCATATATAGTAACTCTAAGAATAATAAGACGACACACTCTACGCGTGCCGCCACTTGGAGTTACTATATATGGCTCCCTGCGGGAGCCTATATAGTATAGTTACTAGTTTATATAGTAACTCTAAGAATAATAATAACAAGAAAAAAGAGTAATACCAAAGCGGAAGAGAAATGCGGCCATAATGAAGCACAGAGCGCTATGGGGATACAATAGGTACGAGGTGCTCCGGGGTGTGTGGAAAGGTGTAATGGTTCCAGGGCTTACATTTGGAAATGCGGTTGTTTGCTTGAAGTCATGCAGGGTTCAATCAGGACTCGATGACAACCAAAGGTCAGCGGGACGCCTCGCTTTGGGGTGATATGGGCCAGACAAAGAAGCTGTGCAGGGTGATATGGGCTGGACAAATTTTGATGTGAGGGAGGCTCAGAGTAAAATTGATTTTGAAGAACGACTGATGAAAAATGGAAGAAAGTACATGGGGTGCAAGAGTGTTCAGGTATTTGTACAGGCAAAACATCGACTCACAGTGGAGGAAAAGAACTAGGAAGCTTACCAGCAAGTACGCGACCGGTGTGGTCAGCAACAAGGCAACAAAGAACGTCAAACGCAAAGTGAGAGAGGCTGAGACAATGTCATGGGTGGCGGAAATGGAAAAGAAAACTGCTATGACTAACTACCTGAAATAAAAATAACAAAATCAGGAAAGAAACAATGTATGATAACTCAAAGGGAAGCTCCTTATTTTTCGAAGCGAAATCAGGATGCCTTAGAACGCGTAGCTATAAAGCGAGGTACAGCCTTCATATTTATGAAAGGGAACACGCGAGCACGTGGCAGACAGCCTCGAAGCCCACATGTGGTGCGGAGCCGCGGTGAGATGTGAAACGTAAAGGAGAGATTAGTGCTGTTCCTTCTACTGCCTACACTGCCGTCACAATTGTGTTTGTCTTTTTCTTACACATTCTTTTTGATATCCATCATTTGTTGGGATATCTCACCAAAACAGGATTGTTTTCTATAAATATTGTTGCCATCACAACTTCGGAAGCGTTCGAGGCAAACGAAAAGCATAATAAATTTCCCCAAACCAGACTTGATTTTACTATCTCACGTGCCGTGGATACAAGCGAAAATCATATAACAAGAGCGCTTATCATCCTACGTGATGATGTCGCGCGACCGGCCGCTCGATGCCCTTTGCGTGTATTCGTGGGCTTCTTTCACGCTCGGAAAAAAACAGTTTTTATGTAGCTCGTATTGAGAAAGCTGTATAAGGAGTTCTTCATGTTGCTCTACAATTGCCTCATTGACACTTTTTATCTAATTAATATATTTGAGAAGCTGAATAAATAACTAAGACTAATTATGTAATTAGGCGGAATGCAAAAAATAATCTGAGTATCTCCAAGCGACAACAAATAACATTACCTTTGTTCTGCCCAGCTACATGACATGGAATTGACAGCTACGTGACAGCTACGTGACATAGTAGTTCGGACACCCTTTACATCTGTTATACGGCGTCCCTTTACAGCAGCACAAAACGCAAGATACAGACGTGACGCAGGTTCAGCTATCGTCGTAGTTTTCGTCGATCACTCCGAAAGATGCGATGTCATCATCGCGCTATCAGTTACGAACAAAGCGCTCTTGTCCGGTCGTCTGCCATAACAACATAACGGGATAAAAAAAGAAGAAAAACTGCAAGATGGCAGATAGCCTTGTATAAAATTGTAGAGCAACATGAAAAACTCCCGATACAGCTTTTTGTTGCTCAATACGTGCCACATAAATGGGTTATTTCGAGCGTGAAAGGAGCCTGCGAATACACGCGGAAGTATACACGACTGGTCGCTCGAGGCACTTAGCGTGAATTCGCGGGCTTCTTTCACACCCGGAAAAACACTTTTATGTAGCACGTACAGAGCAACAGAAAGCTGTATCGGTAGTTTTTTATGTCGCTCTACAATTTTCTCATTGACACTTTGATAATTAGGGCAGTACTTCTCGAGTTAGATCATTGGTACAATTAGCTAATTAAATCTCAGCAACGAAAATATTACTGGCGGCTACTCAACTGCACTGGAAACAATACGCACTAGGTTTACTTCGCGTAACGCCGTTCCTCTTTTTTTAAATCGGGCTGCGTGATAGCTGGGGCACCCTGTATATATAGCCCCAACTGTTCTACCACCACAGGTGTGCTGGCGGCCAGCTATCATCTCTACGAAATTACGCAGTGAAACAACAAATGGTACCTAAATATCCTCAGAAGTCCTAAATAAACAGCTTGGAACGCATAAACTCTTTATTAAAGCGACGCCTTTTCTGCCTTCTTTCTCGATGTTTGGCGGGTTTGCTTGGTCGACTTATTGCGAAGCAATGCTACCAATACAAGTTTATATCATGATGACTACTTCTATTGCATCTATTGGGACTTATAAAACATGTTATTTGTCTTATAGAACACTGTATTGCCCTGATACGAGACCGGCAAAAAACCTTATGGGACCTGTACACTTTGCTATGGGACCTGTACATTCTGCTATGGGACCTGTAGGTTTTCTCATTGGACCTATATATTTTGTAAAAAACCAACAGAGATTTCTATTGGAATTTTTCCTAGGGTATAGTTTATGTTTTCATTTGTTAATGTCCGTCAGACATCCGCACGACAAACCGTGGACCATTAAGGGATGCCTGCCGGATGTTCGTTTTTATTTTAAATCGGCTGAATTGCACAGTTGGTGTAAACATTAGCCCTCTGTAGAATATATGGTGCAAAGATGATGCAGTATTGATTTGCACCAATGAAAATACAGCTTGCACACCCATGAAACACAGATTCCAAAAGCAAGCTATGTTTACGCAAAAAAGGACAGACAAACACTTTCACAGCGTATTTTTGTTCATTTATTCAGCTATTGCAGCACTAGCCAAACATTTCCAGCCCCCAAGTGCTACAAGTGAAATCAGGTCGGAGAATATACGAGTATCTATTTATATTCTCTGATCACTGAGAACTGAGAGCACGGAATAGTTTCTGTGGCACTGCAAGGAAAAATAATGAGATGGTCACGAAAGCTTGAGAAGCTTAAGATCACGCTGTACATGAGAACCTGTCCATAAACCTGCCTCCGTTGGTACCTGAACGCTCTCCAAAAGAAGAAAAAACATTAGCATGTTAACATTTGGCGACTGGTTGATATTTCGCTGAGAAACGTTGATGTCTATTAAACAAAGCTAGGTGTGGTTCACATAGCTTGAATGAACTCGACGCCGGTTCTGCGTTGGCATTTCCAAACGCAGAAATGCTCAACAAGGGCACCTTCGTGATTAAAAATCCGAACAAAGTCCGGCTCGATCCGTTGGCAAAATGTCCAGCACGAATGACCTAAGGATCTCCGCAGGAGGAGAAAAAGTGCATGTTAAAATTGGTCCAATAATGATATCCACTGGATGTCCCCGGGACAACTGCTCCTGGACTTGGACGTTGGGATCTTATCCTGACGTTCGAGGGATTTTCAATGCCCATTGGGAAGAAATTTATCCGGCCACCAGTCTAGGCTCCTCTGACCTCCTTGAAGCCCTTGGGTTCAGGGATACCAGGGGGAAAGTAAACATGTCCGCTAGAGAGTTTAGTAACAGGCGGTTGGAGGTTTGGTGGCAGAAAAGTAGGGAGACCACAAACAGCGAAGACGTATAGAAACAGAGCGACCAGTAATGGTTCTAAAAGTTTCCTTGGAATTCTTTGTATTTGTGTGTTTTCTCTAAAAATAAATGTAAGACACTAGGCCAAATAATAAGAAGAGCTTGGTGGCGCAACCCACCATCCCGTATTAAAGGGGACGCTCATAGCATCCATCCATCCTGTCGGCTGGCAGCAGAATGGAAGGAAAAAATCACAGCATATCCACGGGGTGAATGATGATGAGTGGGCGAAGCTCCGGAGGGAATCATCGGATCTCCCGCTTAAGGGGACGCTAGCACAAACGCGTTAGAAACGTGCAGTACTCTCTAGTAAGGGGGAGCGGCCACAGCGTCTTACGCAGCCATTTACACATGCCGGAACGTGCACCGCGTTTGCCGACGCCATCACATGACTGCTGAGAGAGTATACCCCCCGTATTCATAAACGCTCCTCGACTTGAACTTGACTTGCCACCGCTTTGGGCAGCGCGTTCGAAACGCGTTGAAGGTAAGGCGGAGAGGCCACAGCGTCTTACACCAGCTTCTTACACGGGCCGTAACGCGCTAGCACAAACGCGTTAGAAACGCGCTAGAAACGCGGCCTTTCGTTAATGTTGGGTATTTATTGCCATCGTGGTGCGTGTGTCCATGTGCGCTTCGTGGCGTAGTGGGCTAACGCCGCGCGCTCGGAAGCGAGGGGTCCCTGGTTCGATTCCGCGCTACGGACACAACTTCGGAATTTTTTTTCTCATTTTTCTCAGACTGGTTACACACTACTACTACGACGACGGGGACGGAACGGGTGCCGCTATAAGGAGCTTCGCCCCTAAAAAGCTTTTGCGACAGTGCGAGAAGCGGAGGAACAGAGCAAAGGAATGAGCTACACCCCCGGCGTCTGCGTTGCACGGTTTGTCCCGAGCGAATGCGTTTCGCGGCCGCAGAGTCGGAGCTCCTGTTGATCTTACTGCGTGGTTTAGTGACAATTTCATTTCAACTTAACTTTCTCAACACACAATTTGCATTCTTGGCCAGAAGAACATGAGAGTTTCTGGCCGATCCGTCAGACTGGGTTTTGTCAACATAGGAGGAAAACTAACTAACCATTACATTCCCAAGTTATAAGCTAGAGCCAGGCCACCTTTTCTTTATCGAGTGGCCGTGCAAGAGCAATCAACTAGGTGCAGCCCCATAACCGAATTTTTATACATCGCAGTCCATCAATTGATCGACGAACTCTCTCAATGTGTAACTTGGGAGAATGCCTGAGACTTACCTGTTTCCCCCGTTGGTATTTTCGATATTGTGAGTGAGACAACACTCGCCCTCAAAATTCTCTCCTTTCTCTAGTATTATTTCATTCGCCACAGTAATAATTATAGTGGAATGATATTATTGCGATTCCAGTAGAGTCCCAATAGAGATTTCAGGACTTGTCTCTGGGCTACTCTTGTCCAACAACAGACGGCCGTGGCTGTGGGAGGCAAGTGCGGCCGCCGGGCACCTACCGGTAAAATAGGTACAAGCGCGCTCCCGGCCTGGTGCTCGGCCAATATGGGACCTCAACGCTTGGAAAAAGGTGTTTGTACTCAACGCGAAGGCGTCTCCACCAATAGGTGCTTGGGGCGCCACATAGGAAATGGATGCCATGGGAGCGGCCCAAGCATCACTCGTTTTCTGTGCTCACGAGGGTTTCGACTGGAATTCAGGGCGCACGGTCCTTTCCCAAGCGTATCACCCCTGAAGGAAGCCGAACACCAGGCCTGGGTACGCTTGTGCCCATTTGAACCATTGGGTGGCCGGCGGCGGTGGGAATCGAGCCCACAACCTCCTGCAGCCGACGCGGACGTTCTACCACTAGGTCACGGCTGCAGCCGTCGCTGTCGTCGTCGCCGTGAAGTTCCGTATAAAGTCCAACGGTGATAAAATCGTCGCCGCGCGCCGTATGTTGCTAGTGTGAGTGAAAGCGCGCGAGGGACGCGTGCTTTCACGGAGAGCGAACGCACGGCGGCGAGCAAACGCGAAGTGTTCTGTCGTGCGAAAGGCCGTGGGGGGGATGGGAGGTCGGGGGGGGGGGGGGGGGAGGCGACGTTTAGCTGCGGCACCAAATGCGTATCTTGCTACCTGGCGGAGTCTACTCTGCCACTTAAGACATTAGAAACTGGAAAGTACCGCAACCCTTTCTCTTCGCCGCCAGGCCGTCGATTGATCAGTTGCCGCTGGTCTTGCTTTATGCAATTTGTCCCCGGAAAAATATTCCGATCGTACTTCCCTGTACTGCTTTGCACAGATACTAGATGCACCATCTCATCTTTTAACTAAAGCACGCTGAAATGTGTCGATTTGCGATAATATATACCGCTGAAAGCGAAGCTGCATAGCTGAGCTGCTGCCGCCCGAGAGACGCGTTGGACCAACTCTGGTAACAACAGCACAATGTTGCCTGCGCGCGCTCCGGCAATTGCGGTATTTTCCAGGTTCCAGGTGACTTTATCTGCCGCCAACTGCGTACTTGTACTTTGCGTGGCTGCGGGCTCTCGCGCGTGCCGTATCTGGAAAGCGATCTCCATACGGGTCTTACCTTTGTATGCGCTGTGCTTTCATCGCTAGGTTTTCGTTGAAGCGATTGTCTTCAGTCGCTGCTGCAACCGCGCTTGCTCACGCCAGCGTTTTGACAGTGGTTGTCTGTGGTCACCGAGCGTGATCTATTCATGCTTGCTTGTGCGCGCTGACACCATGCTTGTTAATTCCATTAGTAAGCGAATGTGTCCAAGTTTATGCAGCCGATAAAACTACTATCCTTACACCGTATAGCTCTCTACTAATTTGCTATCGCAACTGATGCTTGGCCTTTCGGGCGAAACTGCCACTTTTTCATTGCACATTTCTATTGGGGAACATCCATCTTTATTATGTCAGTCGTATTTGAAATTACTTGGCTTAGGATTTTTATTCGCCTTTCTGCTGTTTCTTTAGTAAATCCAGCGAGGCATCTCCTAGAATATTATCATGCACAGCACTTTATGTGCAGATGATCTGGAAGGATCACGCCCGGCACCTATTTGCAATTCTTAGTCCATAGCATGCTCCACAGTAACCTAGGAGTATCTTCACCAAGGTAGGAATCCCCTTCATTCCCCACTGTTGCAGTGTGGAGAATGCGCTGTTCTTCACGATGTGACCATGATTTACTCTAGCATGCCACAAGGCGGCATAACTGCGTGATCTCAGTCCGATCGGTCCGAATCCCACGCAGTCAAGGAACCACGCCGATGCCTTCACGAAGAACCACGCTCCAACTGCAAAGTAAGCGGGAAGAGAAGTTGTGGACACTGAGCACAATAGTCGCGGACCGGATTACCGCGTGTTGCAAGTGCATTGCCAAGAGTTTCGTGTGGGAATAAGCTTCGCTTATAGTGAGGCAGTTTCACCCGACGTAGTCGCTTAGTGCCTTTGCCGGAAGCGTATTCTCTGACACATCTGAACATCGATCGCTCTCACTCAGCCGATCTGCGCTGATGATGTCGACCGTACACAGCCGTCGGCGTTCCCGTTGCCTTGCTCGCATGGTTGAGCGCTGCTTTTTCAAAATTGCTGCTTTTCGGTGGATCTGCGTGTACAATCGGCACTTCTCCTGCAGTGCTTTTGCCACTGCGCTGCTAAGCACGAAGTGAACAAATCCCGACTGAGGCGGATGCATTTCGATAGGGGCGAACTGCAAAAGCGCCCGTGTACCATGCATTAGGTGCACGATAAGGAACCCAGGTGGTTTTGGCACGTAGAACACCAGAATGTAATTTAAAGCATTGTTTGCATCAACAAAATGCTCCCTTTGTCATTTTTCAACACGAAAGTGTTTAATGCCAGCGTCCACGATGAATTTCCTGTAGCGGAAGTAACGGATGTGACGTTTGGGGCTGAGTAAATTATGTTTTCTGGTCAGGGATGGCGCCGCCAACAAGGAGAGGTGAAGTATTGCATCGTGAAACAAGTCTGACTACCGAAGCGCCGAGACTACCAAGCGCTTGCAAGCCATGATATGTATGTATGCAGCATTGGCGCCGCCTGTGCGAAATCGCGGAAGCATGTCCCATGATGCGTAAATTCCACTTAATAACTGGTATATGGCAATCAACCGCTGACTACAAGCCGTTAATTGCCAGCGTTGCATTCCGACAAAACAGCAAATGCAGTTTTCTTTCGTTTTATTGAATTCTACAACAGACCTCACTATTGCTATTTGTTTTCAGCGCACTTTGAAGGAGGCGCCCTCGGTGTGTGAGGTTTATTTCTGAAATCACTGGTAGTTTCCATCTGCAGAGAGTGGGTACTCAGATCAGCGGCTCAGCATATTGATCCCACATGTCACCCGACAGGCTGCCCTTATCGTAATACGTAAGCTTGCTTCTCTGTGATACACAATGCCCAACTAAGGGCAACTGCGGTCAACATTCAAAGGACGGCATAGTGCCAACTGCGTCTGCCGGCGGTGCTTTGCGATGTACAGTACACGGACTCAATCACGAGAGCTGTATGTGCTTTTTTAACTTCCATAACCTGCACGAAGTGTGTTTGTAGGAACTCCTTGTAAAAGTTGTCCGTGCCGCCATTTCTTTGGGAAACTACCTTGTGATAAGGCCGGATTTATAATTGCAATATGCGGCTTCTTTCACCACAATCAAACCTTTTAAAACTTTTCTGGAATGCTAGGTTAGGAAGCTAACAGTGTGTGCCCCTACAAACCTAGCAGTTCTGCTTAAGTGACAGTCTGTAGTAAGCCGCTTTTTTAAAGATGAAAGGGAGCACATAATTAGTTTTGCATCAAAAAACATGCTGCTCGATTCACTGGTTTCCTCTTCTTCCATAGATACATTTCTAAACGAGCTGCATGTTCTTGTTTATTCGGGTCAAGAAGTTTCCTGATCCGCTATTTTCTATAATACCACGTTGTGGTAGCAACAAGTAAAATTGTGCTCGGCTTATTATTACTCTAAATATATGTGAAATAAGGAGTGCCTTCATTATTATTATTATTATTATTATTATTATTATTATTATTATTATTATTATTATTATTATTATTATTATTATTATTATTATTATTATTATTATTATTATTATTATTATTGTTGTTGTTGTTGTTGTCGTTGTCTTTATTGTTGCACGTGTGATTATTCATTGTATTGTAAATTTTGATTGTATTTCCATTCCTGTAATGACCCTTCGAGGGTTACAAGTTTTAATAAACAAACAAACAAAGAAACTCTTATCGCAACGGCTCACGCGCCGGCTGCCGGTCACAGTTAAAAACGTCTACGCGCGCAGCCCGTCTGGCCTAAATGGGTAATGGATAAATCACATTTCACGAAATGTTGGCTGTTTTGGATGTTCTGGTTAGAAACGGACGGTGCATGACGTACATACGCAGCTTGCACTGTCATCGTAATAACAATTATTCTGTGCGAAGTGGGAATGAGCGATGCTATAATGCTCCATCATGAAAACGTTGCTTATTCCCTGATTGTAAGACTGACTGCAGCGAAACAGCTCCGGCACATTAAAAATCAACTCCTGTAGAATTATAATATACTCACGGCACATCAAACAAATGGACAGGATATCCATCGCGTCTCTGAAAAATAGAAAAGAGGGGTGCGGTTATGAAACGCAACACATCTCGATTCATTATGGGTTATAGGGGGGGACGGAATAAGATATTGTCACGTAGTAAGGACGATAAAGAAAAGAGCAGCAATACTGTGAATGATGAAACTAGCTTTTATTTGTCGAGCTTGGGCCCACAATATAGGCTACACTCAAAGAACAACGATAGCGGCGAACACAGTCGGTGGTCGTCGAAAATCTGATGAGCGGGTCAAGCTTCTCGGCTTACATACATGAGTCATCGACGGTTCCTTTCTATGCCCGCTGACGTTCTTAGGGAGTTTGTTTCTTTGTTGCTTTGTTATTGTTTTTTTTATTGCGATAGCAATTATATGGACACTTCAACCGGATTTCTGCCGTCGCCGTCGTCGTCGCCGTCGCCGTGAGGTTCCCTATAGATAAAATCTTCGCCGCGCGCCGTATGCCTGAGCGGAAGCGTGCGGGGACGCGCGCTATCACGGAGAGCCAACGCACTCAATCACGCACGCGCAAGCAAGGAAGCGGGAAGCCAGCGCCGGAGGGAGCGCGGGGGGGGGGGCGCATTTTTTCTCTGCCAACAACCGTGCTCGTCGTTCGCTCGCCCGCACAGTCTCTTATCTCCACACGGCTCTGACCTTTATGCGCCGTGCATTCGCCGCTCAGTTTCCGTTGAAGCGATAGACCGCACGTACCTTCGCCCGCTGCGCGGCGTATGCGCTCGCTGCCAGCGTTTTGACAGTCGTTGGCTGCAGTCATTCAGTGTGATCTATTCATGTTTGTTTGTGCGCGCTCACACCACGCTTGTTCATTCAGTTAGTAATAGTCGGGCCACATTTTCCAACGCACGCTACACATGCAATGCTGCCCAGATCGGCAGTGCAGCACTACAGGTGTGTCCCTTCGCACGCGCTGCCCACGGTAAGCGCTTCTCATCAACACCACCGTTTCACACGCGCCTTCTCGTGGTCATCGAGTCTCTCTTCATGTCGGTCTACTTACGCCGCAGCACACCTGCTTACTTAATCAGCTCATGTTTACTACAATTCATATTGCTACCAAGGCCGCTCACCTTACTTCGTATGACATTGCTGTGTTGCTATCGCATTCATTGCTTCGCCCTCAGGGCGAAACTGTGACATTTTTTTTTCTTTAATGCGCGTGGTTTTGCTTTCGCTTTCCGGTTTGTTTGTAGCATCGGGACGAAGTTTTTTTTTTTTGGCGGGGGGGGGGGGGGGGGGTATTGACACATGTACTGATATGACTAATACATCATGACCTTAAACAGTCAGGTTGCTCCGTGGGAGCCTGTAGTCAGCTAAATATTGTTATGTGCTTTGTAACGATAGTGCACGCTCACTGCTGGCAATCATTGAAGGGAAGAGTCTTATGCTATCGTACAGTGGTGCCCTTAAGCAAATAAATAAATAAGATTTTCTTTCGATTCCGCTAGTAAACTCTGGACGTTAATGACCGTTATTCTACTCCGCCACCACATTTCTGAAATTAGGCGTACGCGGCCTAATACAAGCAGGGTCGACAGCCCTGCTTGTACTCCGCTGCGGTTTTGCCAGCAGATCATTCCTTCTAACGCTCTCTCCATTTTGATATAAGTTGCGCGTATAATAGGGTACGATTTTGGCACCTTTACTGCTAATTTGCTTTGTTAACAGTGGTGTACTAATTATAATTGCGTCGCAGTAAGTTCGACCTTAAGCGCAGGGAACTACGTTAAGTAGGTTGAGACTGCTGAGAAGATTCCAAGCGTACAATGTTTCAACAGATATGTTTGTTGGCCCAGTTAGCGTTTGCTGAAGGACATTTTTTTTACCGTAAATTAAGACACACACAAAAGTAAGAAACAGATGATGGCATAGGCGGCGCTTTCAACTGATTTATTTTCAGTGCTAGCCCAGGAATATATAAACATACACGCATGCGCAGACTATTCACAAACCTACGATAGCCAGCGGTAACGCAATCTCGTCTCCGATAGGTAAAGGATCACAAATGTATCGCTAATGCAGCTTGAGCTTTTATTTTTTATATAATAAGCTTCCTTTAGCTCACTGCTGTCCGATTTCTGCTTCTACCGAGAATTTTAATCTCCTGAAAACGTGGTTGTTAAATGCAGGCCTTGGAGTGCGCTGGCCCATGTGCCACGTCATATTTTATGAGATTTAGGTCATGTTCCCTGGCTCGTTCATTTATGCAGCGTCCAGTCCGTCCGATGTAGGAATTGCCACACGTAAGGGAGATTTCGTAGACTATGCCCATGGCACATTTCCGGTAAGTCATGCCGTGTTTCTTGCGGCAGCCTTTCCAGCCGGTCCCCTCGCGAGCGGGTGTCAAACAGAGTTGAACCAGTTTGACGGGGACAGAAAAGGCAATGGGTACCCCATACCATCTTGCCACCATCTTGAGGTTATGGGAGACCTTATGAACATAAGTAATCACTCTACTCGATAACCGCTCGTGAGCAAAACGGGCGGAGAGGCTGTGGCAAGAAACATGATACGACTTACGGGAAATGTGCAACAGGTGTAGTCTACGAAATTCTCCTTACGTGCGGCAAGTCCTACACAGGGCAGACCGGGCGCTGCATAAATGAACGAGCCAGGGAAAACGACCTAAATCTAATGAAAGATGACGTGGCACATTTACCAGTGCACTGCAAGGCCTGCATGCGTAAACCACGTTTTCTGGATAAGAGATTTTTGGTAGAAGCAGAAATCAGACCGCACGTGAGCTAATAATGGAAGCTTGTTATATAAAAGAGAAATGCTCAAGCTGTATTAGCGATACGTCTGTTATCCTTTAGCACTCGGAGACGTGATTGTTCGGCCACTGGATATCGTACGTTTCTGAATAGCCTGCGCATGCGTGCGTGGCTACATACTGCTGGGTCAGCACCCAAAATAAATCAGCCTGAAAGTGCCGCGCATGCCGGTCGTCTACTGTTTCTTCCTTTTGAATGTGTATTATTTACGGCAAAAAACATGTCCCTCAGCAAACACCAACTAGGCCAACAAACAGTTCTGTTGAAACATATTTCTAGCACAGTCTTCTTGTGTCTTTTCCGAACTTGATACCCAGTGTCGACACAATCGCCAGTTATATCGTCGCAATGACATGCTGAGTAAGATACTTCGGATTCGGTGTGAAGAAAGCACTAACGCGGCCTGAAGTGAATGCACTCTTTGGTCATGTAGTGCCGTCCAGGGGAAACAGTAATCGCCTGTGCAAATGCTGAGTTCATAACCGTGGAGACAAAAACGTTTGCTTAATGATTGGCTTCGTATTGTTAATTTTAAGAAAGATATTGTTTGCTTAGCGTAAAAGAAGCTGAAGCCTTCCAGACGCGTCATCCATAAAATTGATGGAGTACTGATGGAACCAAACCCTTGAACAACTTCGAAAAGCCCACGGTGCTACGAAGTCAACGGTAGAAAGAAGCAATCTGATTGTGCTGGAAAATACCAGCATCCCGTAAGATAACACAGCTCTTCTTATGAAAGGGCCTAAATACAGCATTGAGGCCCGCGTTCCTGTGCATGAATTAGCAGCGTTTAACAGAAACGTGGCCAGAAAAACTTCCCAGGAAGACACAGAAAAATGTTTACTTGATGGTGTAGACAGTCTGGAAAAGAGCTTTACAGGGTCTAGGTCAACCTGTGATGCAACTATTATGCGGAAGGCTGTAACGTTTTGCAGAGATAACCTAATACTTTTGGAAGCCCACAAAGAGGGCTATTTTGTGTTCAATGAGAAGGACGCAGAGGCTATAAACAAGAACTTTGTTCAGATAAGGAAACCTGAATCAAAGGTAAAGAGTAAAGGTAAAAGGCTATGTAAGGACCTAAGTTGGACAAGCTGGCCAGAGATATTAACAATATGAGAGCTACAGCGCTAAACATATTTTTTCATATCATTACGATATTATTGAACGATGTTCAAGAGACAAGCCACCACGAGAAAGACGATGAAGTGTGTCTGTGCTCTTGGTGCGAGCGAGTGTGGGCCTGGCTGTCTTGCTCCAGTGTAAATAGCATGTAAATAGTCTCTTTTGTCTGTGTCCTTCCACACGTAACATTCTGGTGGAGGTTAGCGATCCCCGTGCTCACCACGGAACTCCGAAGTGGTCGGTACATCGAGCTTGTCACCATGCCCCTGGTTACGAGACCGCCTCTGCAACGGCTTCGGCTCGTCCGACTACCCTCTTCGTCACGGTTGCCCAACATCGCGACCCTGGTGTGTTCTCTGGCCTGGAGGGACAGGACGTTGACGAATGGATCAAGCTCTATGAACACGCCAGTGCGAATAACAGGTGGGACCGAACAATTATGCTCGCCAATGTCATCTTTTATCTCGGCGGCACCCCACGCGTGTGGCACCAAACGCATGACGACGAGATAACCAGGTGGGACAGTATCAAAGAAAAGCTACGGGAACTGTTCGGCGACCCTATTGGGCGCAAGGTTGCCGCGAGAAAGGCTCTTGCGTCTCGTGTTCAGACCTCTACAGAGCCGTACGTTTCATACATCTTCGACGTCTTAGCTCTATGCCGCAAAGCTGACGATACTATGTCTGAAGCAGATAAAGTGGCCCATGTGCTAAAAGGCATCGCCGACGACGCTTTCAATTTGCTTGTTTTTGGCAACGTCTCGACTATCGACGCCATCATGAAAGAATGCCGTCGCCTTGAACACGCTAAGAGCCGCCGTATCACACCCCACATCACGCGGCTACTCAACACTGCTGCTGCGTCGACATGTGAGGGTCGACCACGTCAGGCCTCCACCTGTGACGACGTAACCCGTATTGTTCGGCGCGAGCTCGAGGCCGCCTATTCCCCAGCTTTCTCCGCGACGCCTCCCGATCCACCGTCTGTGTCGTAGACTACCCCTGTGCCACATGGGTAGTCTACGAAATTCCCCTTACGCGCGGCGAGTCCTACATCGGACAGACCGGGTGCAGCATAAATGAACTAGTCAGGAAACACGACCTAAATCTAATCAAAGACGGTGTGGCACATTTGCCATCGCACTGCAAGGCCTGCATTTGTCAACCACGTTTTCAGGAGATTACGATACTCGGTAGAAGCAGAAATCAGACAGCACGAGTGCTAATGGAAGCTTACTATATAAAAAGAGATGCTCAAGCTGTATTAGCGATAGGTCTGTTATCATTTGCCAATCGGAGACGAGATTGTTCGACCGCTGGATATCATATGTTCGTGGGTGGCCTGCGCATGCGTGCGTGTCTACATACTGCTGGGTCAGCACCCAAAATAAATCAGTTCGAAGTGCACCACGTGCCGTCGTGTATGTTTCTTCTTTTTTTGTGTCTTAATTTGCGGCCAAATACACTTCCAAAGCGTACAATCGCACTTAAAGGGCTCCTGAACCTACTTTCGGGCTTGGTGAAAAAATATTGTCCGCGGATAGCATACGCTGCTGTGAACATATTATCACAGTTTTAAAGTCGTGCGCGACGCATGGAAGTCGTAAGCGGAGCGCGAACTCACCTTTCTCTCAAACGCTGTTTTAAGAAAAGCCATGTTCCTTACTTTCTTCTGGACACTTTATTTCGTCATAAAGAGTCTGAAAAAGGCGACTGCTGTTGGCTAATAGATAACATCCATCAAGAACGGGATTTGGATCTGTTTGGATCAGTGTGCTTCTTGCAACCGTTACTGTTTTACTGATGCAATGTATATTTATTGACGAAGCTTAATAAACAAGGTGAAGTAAGCGAAAATCTGCTTTCGAATTTTGATAATAATTACGTACTTCCGGAAGCAGCCGACTATACTCTGCACCCGCTTCGCCGCGGCCGCGCGCGTATGAATGAAACTTTGGCCACCCTGCTTTTCGGTGTCGTAGTGTTCAGGTCCCCCTAATTTCAACTAGCTTTGAACGCTGAACTAACCTCGAACCACGCAAAACTTAAGATCCGAACACACACACGCCTGGCCGCCATACTGATTACACGCGTTGGAAAATTTAAAAATTAAAAATTAAATTAAATTATGGGGTTTTACGTGCCAAAACCAGTTCTGATTATGAGGCACGCCGTAGTGGGGTACTCCGGAAATTTGGACCACCTGGGGTTCTTTAACGTGCACCTAAATCTAAGTACACGGGTGTTTTCGCATTTCGCCCCCATCGAAATGCGGCCGCCTTGGCAAATTTATTGAAAGCGCTTCAAAATGCAAAGTCGGATGTGACAAATATCCGTCAGTCAAGATGGTGAAGGACAAGGCCGGTCCGCTCCACGGTAGCACGGTCAGACTCGAGCATTAAGTGCGAGCACGCACTCAAGCCCTGTCGTGCACAACGCAAACGCAGCGCATACGCACAACTCCATACGTGTGCGTAACTGCAGTTGTAGTGGACATCCAAAGCGGTGGTTTAGCGGTAGAGCATCCGCCTCGTATGTGGGAGGTACCGAGTTCAAATCCAGGTGCCACCGGGAACCCACCGGCTTTTTTCTAATGGGTAGAGATGTTCCATCGCCCAGTTCTCGGCTTTCGTAGGCGTTAACATCTCGAAAGAGGGCTCATTAGAGATTTCAGGAGTTGTCTCTGGGCGCCTCTTGTGTCCAACCACAGACGGCCTTGTTGACAAGCATCCGCCGCGGCTGTGGGAGGCGAGCGCTGCCGCCGGATACCTACCGGTAAAGTAGGCACAGGCGCGCTGCCGGCCTGGGGATCGGTCATTATGGTACCTCAATGCTTGGAAAGAGGTGTTTGTCCTCAACACGAAGGCTATTGAGGCCGAAGGCACCTCAATAGCAGGTTGGGGCGCCACATGAGAAATGGCTGCCATGGGCGCGGCCGAAACATCACTTTTCTTTTTTGTGCTCACGAGGGTTTTGACGGGAATTCCAAGCGTATCACCCCTGAAGGAAGCCGACCGCCAGCCCGGGGTACGCTTGGGCCCACTTGAACCAGTGGGTGCGCGGCGGCGGTGGCAATCGAACCCACAACCTCCCGCAGCCGAGGCGGGCGCTCTACCTATACGCTACGCTTCGTACCGTAGATACCGCGGCCGCCGCGGGGTGCCGCGACAAGTCCACAGGCTAAGCGCGCGGCGGCTCGCTGAGTACAACCGCCTTTGGATTACGTTTGGCGCGTCGTAAGCGCCAGCATTGGAAATAGTGGCGTCTAGGTCAACATCCAAAATCAAATTTGAACTGCGCGCCACTGGTGACGTTCAGTAGGCGGAGCATTGTGGCACAACCCGCTTCAGCGTACAGACTTCGCAGCGCAAATCATTGACGCAGGAGTGGAAGCACCGCGAACGCTGTGTTTGATTGCGCTGAACGCATTGAAGTAATATTGCGGCAAATTATTTCGGAAATAGCCTATTTTATATTTAAATGCATTTCTTCACTTCGATAAAAAGTTGTTCAGGGCTCCTTTAAACATTACGTTCAACTTATCTTTGGAATTGTTCTCTTCTTTCTGGGGTTTTACGTGCCAAAACGAGTTCTGATTAAGAGGCAAGTTGGAATTGTCAACTCTGAGCTCGCTATGCTCAGTATTCTCATTATGTCACCTCTCTATGATTCCGGCCGCGAAGGTAATTCATTTATTTTGTTTATTTTTATTTATTTATTTACCCTCAAGGCCAAAGGCATTACAGAGGGGCGAGTGGGAAAAATACAAACAAATACAACAGCAAGATACAGTGAGTAATAATAACAATTTCGAACAGGCATGTACTTAAATAATGGTTGTTAGTGCTTCGCGAAAACGTTTATAAAAAGTCCTGGCTTTTCAGTTAAGGCGTTTTGAAATGCGTAACCATTTATATGCCTACTCAATGAGGAAATTCGTTCGTCTGTCCGTCATGCAAGGCGATAGGTTTCAAGATAGGGCCATACAGCTAGCGAATTCACCTTCATGCTGCCTCTCGCTTCAACGCGAACTAAGCGGCGAGGCTCAAGTGCCCAGTACAAGGTAAATATACCTGGTAGCGAAGCTTCCATAGAAGTGCATACGTTCAACACATGGCGGTTCATCGTTGGTTCATGGGGCTTAGCGCCATCTGTGAGAGGAGGGAACACTTCCGGCGGAAGAAAAAATAATTAACGTCATATTCGTTAAAAACAGAAGTGACGTCATTTTGTTCTCAAAGGCGCGAAATTTGTTTTCGAAAGCCTGCCATTAGAGCTGTATATTCAAATGCCCCGCCATTCGACTTCATGGGCGTTTCGAGCTTTCAGCGCGCAGAGCGATGCAGGAAACGTTCAGCCGTACGGGTGTCGAAATCGCATCGCTGCATGCATGGAACATACTTTCTTCGGAGGCCGACGAACGTTTTGGGAGTAGAGTGCTCGTCCTTTCGTCGGACGCCAAGCCTGTCGGCCAGCGCTGTCCCACGAAAACAACTAAAGTAAACAACTATCTGGCGGTCGCAACTCACTACTTTTGATTGAACAGGTTAAATAATGAAACTACCCGCGTCACTAAATTCAGACAAAAGTCGACATGCAAAGCAACACAACATGTGAGGGGGGCGTGAACTTTACGAGCGCGCCTTTCTGTCCACTTCAAGAGCTGCATTGCACTTCAAGTGATACCGGCGTCAATGCCCGCTGCTATCGGTGGGCGCTCTTACGGTGGGCGCTGAAAAAAAGGTATTTATTGATAATGATCAAGTAAAATAGAGTTGTTCTTTTTTCGCCATGCCTATATGAAATCGATTGGGAATTTTATTTTCTTTGAATGAATCTAACTGTATCTCTCTATAATTAAAAAAAACACCTTTTTCTTTCTCAATGTCTGTTCCCTCCACACGTAGTCGCCCTTTAATCGCTGCTCCCATAACCACCCTTGCTGGTGTCGGTGACAATTCCTTCTGAACCGCTTTTCGCCCGAAGCGTCACGACCATTTGGATCGACCTTACCCAGTACGCGAAGCTATCAGCACTCTCCGCACTCTGTCCCTCATCGCATATCGCTTTCAAGATAGGGCCCACGCGGCCGCGCCATACGCAGCTGCCGCCGGAATACGGTTGCTCATGGTTCATGATAGTTCAACGTGGTTGGATACGGCGCTACAGAGCCATAACGGATTATAATGATCGAAACGTCATCAGCGCACCTGGCGAGGCCACCTACAGTAGTTTGTTTGCGTCATCGATTCACCTTGCGCCGCCGTCCATAGCAGTTTGTGTCACTGCGGCGCTGTCGTTTATACTGGTCCGAACAAGTTTCCTAACATTGATAATGACACCGGGTGGCGTGGAAATGGGCAAGTCGCACAATGCTTACACACACTTAGACAACTCCTAGCGGAGTTTCTGCGTGAATTTTTTTATGAATATGTCTTATGTTGTTCACCTCTATATCGTGAGATTTACAGATCCGGAAGCAAGATTTTTGTGAGCTGTTTACAAACAAGCTTGTAAGAATTAGTGCGTTACTGAGAACAATCTGACAGAATTAGAAACGCTATCCTATTTTCGGGGATTTCTCACGTTGGACAGAAACTGGATTAGAAATTTCGTGCATACGTTAAATCATCCCTCCGTAAACCTTTCTAAATACCACGCATTAGTTAACCCAATGACGTGAATACGGCCGTTTCTCTACGTAGTTTAAGTGACCATTTAGAGCAAAAGTATTAAAATTACATCAACACCAAAAAAAATCTTCTGGCACCTAGTTTAGCTTTATTTTGGGTGCCTACATAAGGCGCGTATTGTTCGTACAAAATAAAACATGGCAGCATGCGACCGCTGCTGACAGAGAACTGCTGACTGCATGGAGCTGAAACGTTTACTTATAAGGGTGGGATTACAAGTCCTAAAGCATTTCCATTTAAAAAAGAAAACATTGTAAGCTGCTACATTATTCCGTTCTGTGTAAACTAAACTGACACATTAAACGCATTGTTCGATGCAGTTGCCAGATTCGCAAATCTGTCTTCCAACTACAGTTAGTACACAAGGGCAACCCGCAAACACCACAACTCTCAACACAATGTACAGAAGTATGTACACCCGGACGACATACCACTGTCTATTCTGAAGAAGCTTCCCGAATTTGGCTGCGTTTCCGCAGTGTGCCTGGCCCGCTAGCCCGCCTCCCTGCGAAAAAGACATCAAATTGCAAGGTGATATGAGCTTACCGTCTTTCCCGCATAATTTGCCAGGTGCAGTACAAACTCCGCACTACTCTACTCGAATACGGGAAAATGCAGCTTATGCCACAATGCGTTGGATACTGTGTTTAACCTAGCCTCGCTATTTCTCTTCGCGGATCTATGGCCACTTTGTGTGACATATATGAGACTAAGGCGACGTTTCGTAATATTGTTCATGTAAAGTGTTTTCATGTTACTATTTATATCATTAGCATAGCCTATCATTCCGAGTGCATATTGTTACGCGCTATGCCGAGCATGGAAGAATGCGCCAAAAAGACGGTGAAGACGACGATCTGGGCAGCGCTCGTGTTGTTGTTCTGCCATCTTGCCTGCAGCCGTCTCTCTTTGTATATATCGTGTAAATATAATTTCCTATCCCTTTTGCTACTCATATCCCCGTGGCATTTTGGTGGGAGTTGCTGGGTACCCACACGGTACAACGGAGCTCCGCAGCGGCCGACGCTTGGCTTTATCCACGATGGCGGAAGAGGTGTCTGCGCCCACCGAGGCGGCACAAACGACAACGGTCGTCCTGGCTCAGCTAAAGAACCCAGGCACATTCTGCGGGACTGACAACGTCGACATCGAGGACTGGCTATCCCTGTACGAGCGTGCAAGTAAGAATAATCGCTGGGATGAGACGATCATGTTGGCCAACATACTATTTTATCTCGAGGGAACCGCGAAGGTATGGTTTCAGAATAATGAACAGGAAATTGGGAG
Organism: Dermacentor silvarum; assembly: GCF_013339745.2. NCBI lineage: Eukaryota > Metazoa > Arthropoda > Arachnida > Ixodida > Ixodidae > Dermacentor > Dermacentor silvarum. Next base: position 159,672,621 of record NC_051159.1, on the reverse strand, counting down.
CTGGGATGCATGCAAGGAAAAGATGCGTTCCCTGTTCAGCAAGTCCACAGGGAGAAAGGCAGCAGCAAAGAAGGAGCTGGCATCTCGTGCGCAGACAGCGACAGAGTCATACCTGACTTATATACAGGACGTGCTTGCCCTTTGCCGCAAAGCAGACGACAGCATGACGGAGTCTGAGAAAGTAGGCCACGTGTTAAAAGGCATAGCAGATGATGCCTTCAACCTGCTAATCTGCAAGGACTGCGACACCATCGATGCCATCATCCAAGAGTGCAAGCGCTTTGAGGCCGCCAAAAGTCGACGCATTGCCAATAACTTCGCTCGACTTCCGAACACGGCAGCAACGTGGTCCTGCGAAGACGTACCTGAGCCGTCGGCGCCGCTCACCGTGGAACACGTGAAGAAGATCATTCGACGTGAACTTGATGCTGCGTCTCCTGCTTCTACGTGCGGCCGTACTTGTGATCATAGTTCCCAGATGGTGCCACTAGTCCAAGCTATCGTTCATCGGGAGCTCTCCAATGCTGGCCTGGACTCTGTGTGCGCCGCAGCTCCTTCGCAGCCGATCGACCGCCGTCCCTCACTTTCGCACGCCCAAGGTCAAAGGCCGCCTTTCCGTACTCGCAACCCAGCCGAATGGAGGACTGCTGATGACCGTCCAATTTGCTTTAACTGCCGTCGTATTGGACACGTGGCCCGCCATTGTAACAGCCGGTGGTATTGGTATCAGGCTCCCTATGGAAACAACCGTAACAACCGTCACCCCGACATGGATCATGGCCGATTTCAGCCCTACCACGAGCATCCCCAAACCACCGCTGAAGACGCTCCCCCCATGCCGTATCGTCGTTCGCCGCCCCCACGTGGTCACCAGTCCCGTTCGCCGTTGTCGCGTCGCCAATCATCTCGCTCGCCCCAATTTCGCCGCCCTACGTCGCCGATTGAACGACTCCCTCGGGAAAACTAGACGATGCAGCTCCCAGAGGTGATGCTGCATCGACGACCCGCCTGCCAAATCCTCTGACCACACTGCAGACCAGACGAAACCTGATAGACGTTAAACTGGATGACGCACATGTTGTCGCTCTAGTGGACACTGGGGCTCAGATATCAGTGATGAATTCGGAGCTTCGTCGCCGCCTTAAGAAGGTTCTAACACCACCCACAGTACCGCTCATTCGTGTCGCCGATGGCGGAACGTTTCCCGTGCTAGGGATGTGCTCCGCCCGAATAAGTGTTGCTGACCGATCCACAAGCGTACTCCTTGCCGTGCTCGAGAAATGCTCCCATGACCTCATTCTCGGTATGGATTTTCTGTCTGCCCATTCTGCCCTTATTGACTGTGGAACCGGCTTGCTTCAGCTAGACCTACCGTGCTACCATGACGCTCCTACTACACGCCAACCGCGCTTGTGCTCAGTGGATTACGTTAGGCTACCTCCTCAAGCCGTTATGTATGTGAACTTGCGGTCTTGTTCGCCCATTCCCGATGGCGATTACATCTTGACCCCGATCGTTGACGTCGTATTCGCCAAAAACGTCGCTCTTCCTCACACGCTTATTAGAGTTGCAGATAATCACACGTCGCTACCCATACTGAACTTTAGCTGGTGCACGCAACTCATCCCAAGCGGCATGACTCTAGGCCACATTGCTTCTATCGACGAGTGTGCCGTTTCTGCATTCGTCACCGACGCTTCTTTATCCTCTGCCCCTTCCTCTTTCTCACATATTCTCGTCGACGGTGATATTGACAAGATGATTGCGTCTGACCTCCTTCCTGCACAGACAGCCGATATGCGGCGCATATTGAAGTCCTACCGCGACATCTTCGACTTCAATGACCGTCCTTTGGGACAGACTTCTGTGGTCACTCATAAGATCAATACTGGGGACGCCAGCCCAATCAGACGCCGTCCCTATCGCGTGTCCCATGCCGAGCGAGAAGTGATACAGCCTGAAGTCGACAAGATGCTCACCAAGGACGTCATTGAACCTTCATGCAGTCCATGGGCATCACCGGTCGTCCTGGTGAAGAAGAAAGATGGCAGCTGGCGCTTCTGCGTCGACTACCGCCACTTAAACAAGGTAACGCGCAAGGACGTCTACCCTTTGCCGCGGATCGACGACGCTCTCGACTGTCTACACGGCTCTGCATACTTCTCTTCTATCGACCTGAGGTCAGGCTACTGGCAGATCTCCGTCGATGATCAAGACCGTGAAAAGACCGCATTTGTTACGCCCGATGGACTTTACCAGTTTAAGGTAATGCCCTTTGGACTGTGTAATGCCCCAGCCACATTTGAAAGGATGATGGACTCCCTCCTCCGTGGATACAAATGGTCAACTTGCCTATGTTACCTTGACGATGTCATCGTGTTCGCACCGACATTTGACAGTCACCTTAGCCGATTGTCGGCAGTTCTTGAAGTTTTCAGGCGAGCAGGCCTTCAGCTGAACTCTTCCAAATGCCGTTTTGGCCGCCGTGAAATCACTGTGCTTGGCCACCTTGTGAGTGCTGAAGGCGTGCAACCTGACCCAGAAAAAATTCGTGTTGTCAAAGACTTCCCTATTCCACGTTCCACTAAAGACGTCCGGAGCTTTGTCGGCTTGTGCTCCTATTTTCGACGTTTTGTCAGGAACTTCGCCGACGTTGCCCGTCCACTCACGGAACTCTTGAAGAAGGAAATGCCATTTTCTTGGGGTCCTGAACAGGCCACTGCGTTTCACACGCTCACGACGTTACTTACGTCACCACCCATCTTGGCCCATTTTGACCGGTCAACCCCTACATAACTTCGCACCGACGCCAGTGGACATGGCATCGGCGCTGTTCTCGCCCAGCAGCAACAAGGACGCGATCGCGTCATCGCCTATGCCAGTCGCCTTCTTTCCTCTTCGGAGTGCAAATTTTCGATCACTGAGCGCGAGTGCCTCGCACTGGTTTGGGCTGTCGGAAAGTTTCGACCATACTTGTTTGGCCGCACCTTTTCGGTCATCACAGACCACCATGCGCTTTGCTGGTTGTCTTCCCTCAAAGATCCGACTGGACGACTTGGTCGCTGGGCACTGAAACTGCAAGAATACAGCTTTGACGTCACTTACAAGTCTGGCAGACTGCACCAGGATGCGGACTGCCTATCCCGTCATCCAGTGGACCCTCCCGACTTGTCAGCTCACGATTCGGACGCCTGTGTCTTCGCGATATCCGATTTATCCGACATACGCAGCGAACAGCTCAGCGATGCCAATTTGCGGTCAATTATCCGCCGTCTACGCTCTCATGACCGTGCCCCGTCACTACAATTATTCGTGCTTCATGACGGCATCTTATACAGACGCAACACCAGCTCCGATGGCCCAGAGCTTCTACTAGTTGTACCCGAAACACTCCGTTCCACTGTCCTCGAACAGCTTCATGATGCCCCAACAGCTGGACATCTCGGAGCAACTCGCACGTACGATCGCGTTCGGCGTCGGTTCTTCTGGCCAGGCCTCCACCGCTCTGTGCGCCGATACGTTGCTTCTTGCGAGTCTTGCCAGCGCCACAAGCATCCATCCTTGTCGCCAGCCGGTCCTCTTCAGCCCATCGACATTCCCGGTGTCCCGTTCTACCGCGTCGGCCTTGATCTCATCGGGCCATTCCCAACATCTCTGACTGGGAACAAGTGGATTGCCGTCGCTACGGACTACGCGACACGATACGCTATCACGCGGGCACTACCGACAAGCTGTGCCACTGACGTTGCGGAATTCCTACTTTACGACGTTATTCTTCACCACGGCGCTCCTCGACAGCTGCTGACCGACCGTGGTCGCTCCTTTCTGTCCAAAGTCGTCGACGACATTCTTCGTTCGTGTTCCATCCGTCACAAGCTAACCACTGCCTACCATCCGCAAACCAATGGGCTTACCGAGCGCCTCAACCGCACGCTGACCACAATGCTCTCCATGTACGTTTCCTCAGACCACCGTGATTGGGACAGCACCTTGCCTTATGTGACATTCGCCTACAACTCGTCACGCCATGACACCGCTGGCTTTTCCCCCTTTTATCTCTTGTTTGGCCGCCATCCCACATTGCCCTTCGAGACTCTTTTACCACCACCTGTGCACCCTGTTACCGACTACGCTCGCGATGCAGCTTCTCGGGCTGCAACGGCTCGCCAGATTGCCAGGGATCGTCTTCATGCCTCCCAGCTGTCCCAGAAGGCCCGCTACGATAGCCATCACAGAGTCGTTAATTACTCTCCGGGCTCTTTGGTCCTCCTCTGGACGCCTTGCCGCCACGTTGGCTTGTCGTCAAAGCTTCTTTCCCGATACTCCGGGCCTTACAAGGTCCTACGCCAAGTCACAGACGTCACGTACGAGATCACTCCATTGGACAGTCGCTCATCTGCCGCCTCCGCCACTGATATCGTGCACGTCTCCCGCCTTAAGCCTTATGTTGCCGGACAAGATCCTACTGCTCCTTAAGCGCCGAGACGGCGCTCTCGACGGCGGGGGTTCTATGTTACGCGCTATGCCGAGCATGGAAGAATGCGCCAAAAAGACGGTGAAGACGACGATCTGGGCAGCGCTCGTGTTGTTGTTCTGCCATCTTGCCTGCAGCCGTCTCTCTTTGTATATATCGTGTAAATATAATTTTCCTATCCCTTTTGCTACTCATATCCCCGTGGCAATATTTTTGCAAGTCTGGAATCTTGCGCTACAGCCGCACAGAAACTTTCCCGTAATCCCTTTTGCCAAATTGAGCGCACAAATGAAGATTCAACCCTAGCATTTACGCCTTATTTAGTAAAGTTTGCAAGAAAGCAATCGTCAGGCTGTCATCTTTAGTTCAAATGTTGCGAGGCAATCCACTGCTCTGCCTTCCATGCGGTTGATGCTACAACTACTACAGTGAAGCTCTTTACGCTACCACAGTTGGTAACAAGCATGCACAGAACATCATTCGCAAATTGTGTGTGAACCGCAAGTGCACGGGCTCATTACCAGCATGAACGCACTGCATTGCTGCAACGTTCGAGCATGGCCTTGCTTGAAGACGGAGACTTGCAGAAGTACAGGACACACTCTGTTTTAAACGCAAGCTAAATTATGGACAACTGGGTTAATTGCTGGAGCGGCAAAGCTCTTATGGTCAAAGCTCTAATAAACAAAACATTTATTCAATAAATTGATTATACTGTCAATTCTATCAGTTTCGAGAACGGTCAATTTTGAGACGCATTATCGGCGCTGAAAACTAATCACGAACATGAAGAAAGCATGGTCACATAAATGAAGGAACACCAGCGTTAGGTTTGTTTATGTTGCAAATGTATCAGACTTTGTTTATGTTGCAAATCAGACAGCCAGAGTGTCTAATTAAAAACCAGGCGTTCAACAGGCAATTCGAGTCGCATCAGGGTGGCTCAAAGGCAGCATATCTCATGCATCTGAGCTGCCCGTATGTTGCTGAATATGGCTTCTGAAGTTGCCACGGTAACTTCAGCAGCCTAATCGCCTGCGCCACTGGTTTTTCATCATTAGCTCAAGAGCAAAACATAATCCTAGAGGATTGGCAAGGATTCACACATTCGCATTTCCTAAAGAAAAACTAACATTCTGCTCAACCTGAACAGCGCAGTGCGCACGTACCTGGACGTACTTGCGACCAGGGCGGGAGAGCCGCGAACGAACGCTCCTGGCAGCTTCTCTGCGGCCACGAGCTCCGCGGCCACGCGTCTACGTTCGCTGCCCCGATGATGATGATGGTGGTGGTGGTGATGATGATGATGATGATGATGATGATGATGATGATGATGTCCTCAGCACATGGCTCGTACCCACTTCGGGGGATTGACCAAGAATTGAGCACCTGAACTTTTAGATATGGATTCTGAAACAACAGTTCATGTGCAATTTAGTAATCAGAACAGACAGATTAATTTTCCTGAACTACACAATTTATAATAATAATGCCATGAATTAAAACTTAAATATCTCTCAGAGAATTGTAAAAGTGGGGATTTAAAATTTTATTCGTTTTTGTTGATTGAATGAAACCACAAACGGCATCAAATACGTCCCTGTGGCTAAAGCCAAATACCGAGGCACCCAAAGTGAGTACTGTTTCTGATCTTAAATTTACCCCTAATTTAGCAAACGGTATTTTCAAGAAGTCTTTTTCTTTGTAATTTACACCGACGACATATTAAAAATAGTGTTCTACGGTTTCTATTTTTAGCCTGTGACTTCTTCGCCGTCATCGTCTTCGCACGTTCCACGCTGATGATGATGATGATGACCACCTTAGCGCCTTAGCCAAATACTCACTCACGGGGATTCGCCAAGAGTAGGGTAGATTTTACATGTGTGCTAAGGGAAGTCTCATAGAAAGCTCAGGTGGTCCCGTACTTTTTTTCTCTGCGTCTTTTTCCCAATGTAAAGTATCAAATGGTATAGTTTGGTAAGTAGCTAATTAATGTAGATAATGAACACCGTCTCTACACTGTCCTTTTAGGAGCCTCGCAGCAATTTTAAACTTCCAAAAGCCCTTTTTACTCTCCTTTCTGCCCTGGACACTGCAGTTAAGCCGCAGGGATGGTTCGATGGTGCACGAGAGTTGCTCAGCGCCAAAAGAATGGCATGTAATTTTTTTCCGCCATTATCTTGTAAGGGTTGGCAAATGAGCCTTACAAGTCACTAATATGAGTCACTAATATATCCGGGCTGCTGCTCACCTAAATGCAAGAACTGCGACGCCTATAAAGTGGACCTGACACATATATTGAGCGACTGCCCCGGGCTCAAACCTAGGGCGGAACTGGAACTTAATAACACTTGAGACTGGGAGGTAGCGGTGTCCAGCTCGGATCCCGCGGTCCAGCTGCGGACCGTCAACTGGGCTTTGGAGGTCGCCGAAAGTCAAGGGCTTACGGCCACCTCACGCCGCCTAGCAGAAGAAACCCAGTAATTTAGATAACTCTGCATCTGACGAAAATAAAGTTTTCCCTCCTCCTCCTCCGCCATTATCTTTCTTAGAATTACGTATGGTCTGCATTATTAAAAGAAGCTTTCTATATTGTCGATCAGTTTACCTCTTCATTCGTGTGGTCCGACTGCTAGGTATCACAGTATCTTTCATTTAGAGGCGAGACAGAAAGCTGGGCTAGTTAGCATTAGTAGTTGACATAATTGAATTGCTGCAAAAATAAAAAAACACGCAACATTACGCTGACATCGCCGTACTTTCTGCTTCATGGTACATATTTCTGTTTTTTTTTAACAATACAAGTACGTTTAACTTGCGCATAGTCTTCTATTATTTTTTTTCTCTTTCCGTTTTGTTTCGTGTCTGTATTTAATAGTTATTATTGTTTCTTCCAAGAACATCAGCCTCCTACCATGTTTAAAGCTAATCATCCCCGGTAGCGGCAATCCATGTTATGACTGCAGTGGGACGAAGGCTGGTCGGTTGGTTGAGGAATGGGATTTTGCATCCAAAAGCTAAACACAGACTTCTTCTCCTTCCTGGGGTTTTACGTGCGAAACCAGTTCTGATTATAAGGTACGCCGTAGTGGAGGGCTTCGGATTAATTTTGACCACCTGGGCTAAATAGACAAAATGAAAAGGGAGAGGGTGGGGTTCGCTGACATGTCATGTGACAATGCGACAGCCAGAACCAAAATTTCAATTGAATATGTTCAGTCGTGCGAACTCGGTTTTGGCTTTTGTTAGCACGATAGAGGGAGTGCTTAGGCACTAGTGTCTTTCTTTTTACGAGAACTTCCAATAGTTCTGTTTCCGATTTCGTTTTCGCTTTTCCGATAACTGATGTCATGTCTTGTAGTGGCGAGCCATTAAACTGTTTACAGTGGGCCGCGAATTTGCTGGGCGCTGTTATGAGATAACACGTGTGCTTATGTGTGCCAGCTATGATGTAAGAACCAAGCCGAAGTCGATTCCTATCTTGGCGCAGAGGTATTTAACTATAGCCACAGGGCCCGCCACACCCCATCGCCGGAGCTATAGCCAACAGGTCGCTCTTTTTGACGCGGCCATGGAGACTGGACTTCCACGATGAGGCGTAGCTACCTGACTTCACTCCCTCCTTCCGAAATCGTGTAATTTTCAGCAGGAATCTGGGCGTGCTCAGGCCCAGCCACGCTCCAAGTGCGACCCACAAGTAAAAGATGGTGGTGGTGGACGTGTAAGCCTTACCTCGGGCCTTCCACATTACACCTAAAACGTTAAAAAAGTTTTTGCATAGGCATCCGCTGTATCTATATAAAAAAAATAAAAAAATAGGTTGCGTTCAAAAAAAAATATTGAGCTTACAGTCAACGTTATGCGTGCGGGCTAAAACAGTGATCTCAATTAGGAGAATTAGCACGGCCGCACAAGACGATACGTAACGAGAGATTGCGTGCCACCAGATGCGCGGTATTGTGCCATAAGTCGCAGTCTTGTGCAATACAGCATCCTGCCGTGCGAAGGGCAAATGGTCCATGGCCACTAAACAACACGGGCCGTGACGGGCGACGTGTAAATGTATTTGATTAAGAAGGAGTCTCAAAAAGTATGTCAGGCACTGAAACGCTAGACTACTTTGCACAAAAAATATTTCCACCTCAACTTTATTTTGTACCACAACAATATTCGCCACAAATCTTTGGTAAAGTTCTTTTATTAGCACTCCGTGCTCGCTACTTTCCTGTCAGGAACTTATTGCTACGACAATACGCGCATGCAATGAAGATCGGGAAGTATCTGGACGCTCACGGTATTTTCAAGTTACGAACGGCGTGCGTGTCTCTGCGTGACATATCCCATTCATGACAGAAAAGTAGTGAGGGGACGCTGCTAAATGAAGGAGGTTCACACGAGATAAGGATTATTGTTTTGTGCAAGATCGTAAACACTATATGGTGGTGAAATATTTCTAAAGTTTAATATGCTGCAGCTCGCACAAACAAGCACGTAGCTTGAATCAGCGTAAAAAGCGCCAGCACTGTCGTCGAAACGGTCAATAGAAGTTCATCTGTAGGGGAAGGTATTGAATTCAGAATCTGCTAATCATTTGTGAAAAAGATTGCTCGTTCGTTTCACTTTCAATCATTGTGTTTGTTCTCAAAAAACCTAACGCTGCTTATTCGTCATAGGCAACATACCCAAGAGCTCGACATGTAATGTGTTTTTCCTCAAGAAGGTAATGGCCACAAACGTGTGAATCCTTTGACGTGTCGTGCTTGTTAAGCGAAGGGCAAGTATCTTGCGCTTACGTTTTATTCAGCATCAGTACCCTTTACCAAAACAGCCCAGACAACGTAAGGGCATCCTCTGCACATAATATATATATATATATATATATATATATATATATTGTACACTTTTCTTTTCAACGACAGTGGTAAGCTCCCAGGCATTACCAAATCCTGACTGGGCGCTTACCACTGTCGCTGAAAAGAAAAGTGTACAATCATTGCATTCTACCGGTGCTAACATATGGGGCAGAAACTTGGAGGTTAGAAGTACTGCAGATTGGGCAAGTTGGTGCATCGTATTCGTGACTTCCTTTAGCGCAGCTCAGTTTGAGTATGAAGGGAGAAAGGGACAAGTGACAGGGTGAGCGCTAAACAGAGGTTAACAAAGAAGCTCGAGAACAAGTTAAGGACCGCACAAAGAGCGATGGAACGAAAAATCTTAGGACTAACGTTAAGAGACGGGAAGAGAGCGGTGTGGATCAGAGAACAAACGGGGATAGCCGATATTCTAGTTGACATTAAGCGGAAGAAATGGAGCTGGGCAGGCCATGTAATGCGTAGGATGGATAACCGGTGGACCATTAGGGTTACAGAATGGATACCAAGAGAAGGGAAGCGCAGTCGAGGTCGGCAGAAAACCAGATGGGATGATGAAGTTAGGAAATTTGCAGGCGCAAGTTGGAATACGCTAGCGCAAGACAGGGGTAATTGGAGATCGCAGGGAGAGGCCTTCGTCCTGCAGTGGACATAAAATAGATGATGATGATGATGATGATGATGATGATGATGATGATGATGATGATGATGATGATGATGATGATGTGTGTGTGCGTGTGTGTTTTAGGCGCGTTTATTTATTTACTGCTACAGTAGTCTTTGCAGGTAAACTATAGTTATTATTGAAATTCATTTCCTATATTAATATTGGCCAGCGATTAACATTGTATGTGAAGTTACAATTTCATTTCAACTTAAATTTCCCAACGCAGATTTTGTTTCCTTGACCCAAAGAACATGACAGTTTTTGGCCGGTTTTTGGCTGGGTTACGCCAACAGATGAGGAAAAACCAACCAACCATTGCATTCCCAAGTTCTAAGCGAGAGCCATCATTTAGGTGCAGCCTCACAACCAAATTACTACACATCGCAGTCCATCAATTCATCGACCAATTGTCTCAATGTGTAACTCGGGTGAACACCTGACACTTACCTGCTTACCCCGTTAGTATTTTTCATTTTGTGAGTGACGCAAAAGTCGTACGCAAAATTTTCTTCTTTCTCCAGTACTAATTCATTCGCCACAGTAATAATTATATTGGAATCATATTTCATTGCACATTTGTATTGGCGAACACCATCTTTATTATGTCGTTCATAATTTGAATTTACTTTGCTTAGGATTTTTATTTCGCCTTTCCGCCGTTTCTTCAGTAAATCCAGCGAGGCATCTCCTAGAATATCATGCACAGCGCTTTACGTGCAGGTGATTTCGAAGGATCCTGCCCGGCACTTATCCTGCAAGGGTGAGTCCAGCGCATACTCCAAAGTAACCTAGGATTATCTTCCCCAAGGTAGGAATCCCCTTCATTCCCCACTGTTGCAGTGTGGCGAATTCGCTGCCCTTCCAGATGCGACCACGATTTGCAGCATGCCACAGGGCTGCAAGACTGCGCGATTTCACTCCTAGCGGTCCGAATCCCGCGAAGTCGATTAACCACGCCGGCGCCTTCACGAAGAACCACGCTCCAACTGCAAAGTAAACGGGAAGAGGAGTTGTGGACGCTGAACACGATAGCCGCGGGCCGGATTCCCGCGTGTTACAGGTGCTTTACAAAGCATTTCGTGGGGTAATAAGCTTCGTGTAAAGGTAGTCAGTGTCACCAGCCGTGGTCGCTTAGTGGTTTTGGCATTGCGCTGCTAAGCACGGGGTCCACGGTTCAAATCCCGACTGCGGCGACTGTATTGCGAAGGGAGTGAACTGCAAAAGCACCCGTGTACTAGCATTGGGTGCACATTAAAGAACCCAGGTGGTTTTGGCAGGTAAAACCCCAGGATATAATTTTAAAACGTGTTTGCATCATCAAAACGCTCCCTTTGTCATTTTTTAATGCGTCCTAAATGTAAATTCCTTGAACTCTACTTTATCCAAAATTTAGCTTCCTTGAGCATGTAGTTGCCGGGCTGTTTGCAACAGAAGATTGCGATATTTGGCAATTTTCAAACACAAATTATCCAAAAATTAAAAATTATTTTGCTACGTCTAGGAACTAGATAAATATGTCCTAAAGCTACAGAGCAAGCCGCAATGCAGTAAGTGCAGTAGTTTCTTCTAAATATGGTCACAACTGAGACACAGTTCGCAAAAATCATGTATCTCATGCTTGTTCTTGAACACTTATTTCTTAATCACATTAATCAATTTCCTTATATTATATAGAGTTGGAATCTACAAGAATTAAGCTTTTTATGGTATATACCACAACTTTATATCCTAAGTAGAAGAGCCGCCACGGTTACTCCAAAAGTACTGAAAACAGGGGTATCGTGACGCCGTAGTGGGACCACCACCTTAACGTGAAGTCCATCATTGGCTAGATCTGGACGACGCCTGGCGTGAAAGTGCCCAAGACGCTCAGTGCGTATCGTTCGGTGCGTTCCTGTCGGGAGTTATTTCGACGAAGTCAAGCATGAGCTTCCAGTTAAGGCGCATTTCTGAATACGGAGATTAGACATTGTGTAACTTAAGCAACCATCGTGGATGGGTTCGGCCAGATGTTATAATATTAGTACGGCATGTTATTATGCGTTCATAATGCTCCCCAACTCATCATCGTATATACAGAAACAGCCTCCTCCTGAAGCCACACATGAATCGACCCTCCGATTCAAAGTAGGTGCGTCGGTTTTCCTAGCTGGTGATACCCAAGGAGGTTGGTTATACTGGTGTCACGCGTACACTTCTGAACACGATCGGGGCCGATCCGGATTAGGCTCGATCCGGATCGCTGTTCTGCTACACGGCCACTGTCAGATCGTGATCATGTTTCTAGATTGTGATTGCAGGATGACGTCAGCGCACTCTAGCGCAGTGCTCTGCAAATCTAGTTAAGGCGCCTGCAAAAGCCGCATGCACAGGCGCAGACGACGAGATGCGATTTAGACGAGGCGCGCAATAAACGTGATCCCGATGTGATATGTGCGCCAGGTATTCTCGGTACCTCTTCGGTACACGTTATGGCGTCTCCTCGCAAGGTAGAACCGCTGCTGAAGCAGCGAATCGTAGAGCTACGTGTGGGGCTACAACCAAGCATCATCGGGCTCAGCAGACTGCTGTGCAGAGAGCATTAGAATCCGCAGCTCGCCGTCGACTCCGGGCGGACAGTTGAGATCGCTCTCGTCAAAACGAGGCGAAGAGACTTTGCCGCGAAGACCCTCTTGTGCGTGGTGCCGAAATTGCTACTCTTAAGCCGCTCCACCAGCATACGCTGTGACTGTGCTGTGTGTGCCGCGCAGGCCTGTGACTTTTTTTCTTTCAGTCGGTTTCATTGCAACACAGAACGTGGCAAAGCCAGCTTACAAAGACCAAGCTTACACCGATCCTCCTAAAGTTGACTTCACTTTTAAACAGAAATGCATTGCTGGGAAGACGTTTTTCCAGGGGCAATATAAGTCGTCTTATATTAAAATATGAAGGCCCTAGGACCTTTTTTATTACTTTATTAATTGTTTGCTATGGCCCCGACGCGCGCGCATCTAAAACGCATTCAGCCGGCCAAGTCCCAATTTGACCTGCCGAGGATGCGAGTGCGATCTGGATAAGATTTTCGCAAGTAGCATACCCGAGCGCGCCGCTGTTTTATGTTAGAAATGCTGGCAAAAGGGGTTTGTGTTTGAGTTTCCTCGTAACAGAATTGTTTTCTCGTACATTCAAAGAACAGTCCGACGCCACCATGTCTGTAGGTTGTGGTTAAGTTGTACTTTACCATTTTCTGATGACAGTCCGACGCCACCATGTCTGTAGGTTGTGGTTAAGTTGTACTTTACCATTTTTCTGATGGATTTCACTATGAGAAATTAAATTTTTGTTCATTAACACCTTGCACCACGCGGAGGGCCGGCGCGGTCGGGGTGGTTCGGGATGATTTTCTCCGCCACGGACGCCGACATCCACGCTGACGCCGGATTATGTAAGTCTCCCAGTATTCTGTGCCTCGTAATGAGATCGTGGTTTCGGCACGTAAAGCCCGCAATATTTTTTTTTCATATCTCGATCTTTGCTTGTTCTTCCTGTTCTCTTGTAGCTCTTGCAAGCCATGATATGTATGTATGCAGCCTTGGCGGAGCCACTGCGAAATCGCGGAAGCATGTCCCATGATACGTAAATTCCGCTTATTAACTGGTATATGGCACTCAACCGCTGACGACAAGCGGTTAATTGCCAGCGTTGCATTCCGACAAAACAGCAAATAGAGTGTTCTTTCGTTTTATTGAATTTTCCCAAAGACTTCACTTCTGCTATTCGTTCTCAGCGCATATTGAAGGAGGTGCCCTCGGTGTGTGAGGTTTATTTCTGAAATCACAGGTAGTTTCCATCTGCAGAGAGTGGGTTCTCAGATCAACGGCTCAGCTTATTGATCCCACATGTCACCCGACAGGCTGCCCTTTTCGTAATACGTAAGCTTGCTTCTCTGTGATACACAATGCCCAACTAAGGGCAACTGCGGTCAACATTCACAGGAGGGCAGAGGGCCAACTGCGTCTGCCGGCAGTGCTTTGCGATGTACAGTACACGGACTCAATCACGAGAGCTGTATATGCTTTTTTAACTTCCATAACCTGCACGAAATGTGTATGCAGGCGCTCCTTACAAAAGTTGTGCATGCCATAATTACCTTGCGAAACCACCTTTCGATAAGGATATATTAACAACTGTGAACATATATATTACTAGGGGGCTCCTTTCCCCACAATCATATCTTTTACAACTTTTCAGAATGCTAGGTTAGGAAGCTAACAGTGTGCGCCCCTACAAACCTTGCAATTCAGGTTAAGTGACAGTCTACAGTAAGCCGTTCTGTTAAAGCTCAAAGGGAGCAAGCACATCATTAGTTATGCATCACTCCCATCTCAACAGCTAACGTTAGCCGGCGTGTACACGCCGGCTGCCGGTTACAGTTAAAAAGGTCTACGTGCACAGACCGTCTGGCCTAAATGGGTATTGGATAAATCAGATTTCCCGAAATGTTGGCTGTTTTGGATGTTCTGGTTAGAAACAGACGGTGCATGACGGACATACGCAGCTTGCACAGTCATCGTAATAACAATTATTCTGTGCGAAGTGGGAATGAGCGATGCTATAATGCTCCATTATTAATACGTAGCTTATTCCCTCATTGTAAAACTGACTGCCGCTAAACAGCTCTGGCACATTAAAAATCAACTGCTGTAAAATTTTAATTTACTCACAGCACATCGCCATAATGGACAGGAGAAACATCGCGTCTCTGCAAAATAGAAAAGAGGGGTGCGTCATGAAACACAACACATCTCGATTCAACTGAGGGGGGGGGGGGGGGGGGTGCAGAATAGATATTGTCACGTAGTAGTGACGATAAAGAAAACTGGCAGCAATACTGTGAATGACAAAACTAGCATTTTGATTGGGCGCACTTGTGGCCACAAAATAGGCTACACTCAAAGAAGTACAATAGCAGTAAACACGGTCGGCAGTCGCCGAAAATGTGATCAGCGGGTCAAGCTTGACGGCTTGTATGCGTGAGTCATCGAAGCCGCCTTTCTACGCCCGCTGACAATCTTAGTGACTTTGTTTCCTTGTTGCTGCTGTCTTTCTTTTTTCCCTTTGATGCGCGTGGTTTTGTTTTCGCCTTCGGGTTTGTTTCTAGCATCGGGACGATGCTTTTTAGGCGGAGGGCATTGACATGTGTACTAATATGACCAATGCATCGTGACCGTTAAACAGAGAGGTTGCTTTGTAGTCAGCTAAACATTGTTATGTGTTTTGTAACGATAGTGCGGGCTCGCTGGTGGCAACCAATGAAGGGAAGTGCCTTATGCTGTCTTACAGCGGTGCCCTTAAACAAATAAATAAATGTTTCTTTTGATACTGTTAGCAAACTCTGAACGTTGAAGACCACATTCTTCTCCACCACCATATTTTTGGAACAAGGCGTACGCAGCTTAATATCAACTGTCCTGCTTGTATTCCGCTTCGGCCATGCGGGCAGATCATTCCTTTTAGAGCTTCTCTATTTTGATGCTAGTTGTGCGTATAGTAAGTAAGATTGTGGCACCTTTACTGCTAACTTGATTTGCTAGCCCTGGTGTGCTAATCACAAGTGCGTCGCAGTAAGTTCGACCTTCAGTGCAGGGAACTGCATTAAGGAGGTGGAGACGGCTGGGAAGATTCGAAGTGTACAATATTTCAACAGAACTGTTTGTTGGCCCAGTTGGTATTTGCTGAAGGTCATTTTTTGCCATAAATTAAGACACATACAACAGGAAGAAACAGACGGCACCACGGGCGGCGCTTCCGGAAAACGCGGCTACTACTGGCCAATAGCTGAGATCCATCAAAAAGGGTGTTTGGATCGGTTTGGATCAGTGCGCTTCTTCCTACTGTTAGTGTTATTGTACTGTTGTAATGTATATTTATTGACAAAGGTTAATAAACAGGGTAAAGTAAGTGAAAATATGCGTTCCAATTTTGATAATTACTTCCGGAAGGAGCCGACTATCGTCTGCATCCGCTGGGCCGCGGTCGCCCAAGTAAGAATTAAAATTTGTACACCCTGCTTATCGGTGTTGTAGCGGTCGGGTACCCCTAGTTTCCACAAGCTTTGAACGCTCAACTAGCCTCGAACCATGCGAGAGAGAGAGAGAGAATAAACTTTATTGTACGAAGAGTGGTTGATGTGGTTAGAACCATGCGAAACTTAAGGTCAGACCACACGCACATTTGACAGAGTGCGCTCACTTCTGGCGGCTACTGGTTAGACGCCTTGGCTGAATTATTGATAGCGCTTCAAGATGCGAAGTTGGATGTGTCTATTATCAGTCGGTCAAACTGGGGAAGGACAAAGCTGGTCCGCACCACGTTAGCATGGTCAGACTCAAGCATTAAGTGTGAGCACGTACTCGGGCGCTGTCGTGCATAACGCGAACGCTGGCCATACGCACAACTGCATTGGAATATCTTTTAACGTATGTGCCCTCCTTAAAATCCGATTCTACTTCCGCCTCCATGTCCTCAGAACATTATATTACGCCTTTATACACAATGAACAACACGTGAACAATGTGAAAGTATAAGGCAACGTTTCGACAAGTGAACTTGTATTCTTCAAGGAAGAAGACAACTCCACTTGTGGAAACGTTGGCTCCTGCTCTCACGTTGTTCTGGTGTTGCTCATCGTCTTGAATTTCCATATCCCGCATTCCCCGTGTTTGCCTTTATACACAACCATATGAACTACTGTATTTCATCATGGGGTCATACATACTCCGTTGAAGTCCGTTCACCTCTCTCCTTTGATTAAACTCCAGAAACAAGCAGTTCGCATTGTTAAATTCGCCCCATGGTTTTCACCTTCTTTTCCGATTTTTGTTGATCTTAATATTTTGCCTTTGTCTAGCCTTTCATTTTTATAATATAAGCATTATATTTTTAAAAATTTTTAACCATAACTTCTCTTTAGACATTTTCCCACATGTGCTCTCTAATCCCAATTCTACTCGCTTCGCTACCCATTGTAACTTGCTCTTGCCTAGTATCTTTACTAATTATGGTAGATTCACTCTGCTTTTTTCTTCAGTAACATTTTGGAATAGTTTACCCACTCATCTAGAAATCTGTAGCTTGCTTGCAAATGTTTAAGAAAAACCTCAAACAATTTCTGTTTTTAAACTCTTAAATAATCCCATCTACCAGTGAACGTTATTAATAAACGTATATATTTATTTTTGTTTTGTAATATATATGCTCTGTCGTTTGCATTGCTTTATTACTTTTACTCGTTCTACTTGCAGAGGACGTCCCGCCAACGGTGGTTAAAACCTTGGGATCTCCTTCCGTATATGCACAACTGTGTATCATTTTTAATACATGTAATAAATAAAATTGAATGGAATTGAATGTAGCTGCGGTCTACTACGTAGCGTAGATACCGCGGCCGCCGCAGGGTGCCGCCACGAGTCCACTGCCTAAGCGCGCTGCGGCTCGCTGAAGACAACCGCGGTTAGCTTACGTTTGGCGCGTTCTAGGCGCCAAAATTCAAGTAGTGGCGCCTACATTAACAACCAGAATGAAACTTCAACTGCGCGCCACAGTGACGTTCAGTAGGCAGAGCCTTGTGGGCACACCCCGCTTCACCGTAACCATCGCACTGCAAATCACTGATGAAGGAGTGGAAGAACCGCGAATGCTGTGTTTGATTGCCAATAAGTCCGCTTCTGTTGAACGCATTGAAGTAATATTGCAACAAATTATTGCTGAAAT
Source organism: Dermacentor silvarum (assembly GCF_013339745.2). Classification (NCBI taxonomy): domain Eukaryota; kingdom Metazoa; phylum Arthropoda; class Arachnida; order Ixodida; family Ixodidae; genus Dermacentor; species Dermacentor silvarum. Next base: position 159,654,854 of record NC_051159.1, on the reverse strand, counting down.
AGCCTATTTTAACTTACAATGCTCTTCTCCACTAGGATAGAAAAAGCCGAAAGCGAAACAGCGGCGAAAGCGAAAAAGCGTCAGTGGGAACCAGCAATAATGAATAGATCACACTCGATGACCTCATACAACCGCTGTCAAAACGCTGGCGTGAGCAAGCGCGGCTACAGCAGCGAGGGAAGGTTCGTGCGGTCTACCGCTTCAACGGAAACTGAGCGGCGAAAGCACAGCGCATACAAAGAGAGGAGCTGTGTGCAGATCACTTTCAAGATACGGTGCGCGTGACGGCTGGCAGCATCGCAAAGTACAAGTGCGCAGTTGCCGGCAGAGCGGAAGCCGCACCCCCTCCCTCCCACGCTGCCTTCCCATTTTCCTCCCTTCGCGCGTGAGATTGAATCACCAAATCGCCTTGCGCCGGGTCACTAAATGTGCAGTTGGTTCCGGAGCACAACGGCGCCCCCTTCCCTCGCTTCCATCCCCCCCATGGCCTTTCGCGCGACGGAGACGTCGTGTTTGCTCTCCGCTGTGAGTTCGCTCTCGCTGGAAGCGCGCGTCCCTCGCGCGCTATGTGTGCGTCTCTCGCACAGAGAGCATACGGCGCACGGCGATGATTTTATCGCCCTTGGACTTTATACAGAACCTCACGGTGACGGCGACGACGACGGCAGAAATCCGCTTAAAGTGGTTCAGGGCCTCTTTAAACATTACGTTCAAGTCATTGTTGCAATTGTCAACTCTGAAATCGCTATGCTCAGTATTGCCATTTCTTATGTAACCTCTTTATAATTCTGGCCGCAAAAGTAATTGATTTATAACGAAGTCCTGCTTTTCAGTTCAGGCGTTTTTAAATGCGTCACCATTCCTATGCCTACTGAATGAGGAAATCCGTCCATCTGTCCATCACGTAAGACGATAGCTTTCAAGATAGGGCCTCCAGCAGCTAGCGAATTCACCTTCGTGCTGCCTCTCGCTTCAACGCGAAGTAAGCGTCGTCCCTATCGCAGATCGCTCGCAAGATACGGTCCGCGCTTTTCGCTTCAACGCGAACTAAGCGGCGAGACTCAAGTGCACGCGAAGCTATCAGCACTCGCCGCACTCTGTCCCTTATCGCATATCGCTTTCAAGATAGGGCCCACGCGGCCGCGCCATACGCAGCTGCCGCCGGAATACGGTTGCTCAGGGTTCATGATAGTTCAACGTGGTTGAATACGGCGCTACAGAGCCATAACGGATTATAATGATCGGAACGTCATCAGAGCACCTGGCGAGGCCACCTACAGTACTTTGTTTGCGTCATCAATTCACCTTGCGCCGCTGTCCGTAGCAGTTTGTGTCACTGCAGCGCTGTCGTTTATACTGGTCGGATCAAGTTTCCTAACATTGATAATGACACCGGGTTGCGTGGAGATGAGCAAGTGGCCCAATGCTTCCGCGTACTTACACAACTCCCAGCGGAATTTCTGCGTAAATGTTTTAATGCAAGTGTCTTATGTTCCTCGCCGCTATTTTGTGAGGTTTACAGATCCGGAAGCTAGTGTTTTGTGAACAGTTTACAAGCAAGCTTATAAGAATTAGTGCGTTGCTGAGAACAATCTGACAGAAATAGAAACGCTATCCCATTTTCGGTGATTTCTCATGTTGGACAGAAACTGGCCCAGAAATTTCGTACATACTTTAAATCATCCTCTCTGTAAGCCTTTTAGATACCACGCATTAGTTCACACAATGGCGCAAATACGGCCGTTTCTCTACGTAGTATAAGATACCATTTAGAGCGAAAGTGTTAAAATTTCAACAACACCAAACAAACTTCCGGCACCTAGTTTAGCTTTATTTTGGGTGCATACATAAGGCGCGTATTGTTTGTAGAAAATAAAGCATGACAGCATGCGACCACTGCGGACAGCGAAGTGCTGACGTGAGTGGTTAGCTGTCAGCCACAGCATGGAGCTGGAGCATTTATTTACAAGGGTGGGATCACAAGTCCTAAAGCATTTAAATTTAGAAAACATAGTAAGCTGCTACTTTATTCCGTTCTGTTTCAACTCAATTTATACGTTAAAAGCATTGTTTGATGCGATTGCCAGCTTCACAAAACTGTCTTCCAACTACAGTTAGTACACAAGGGCAACCTGCAAACACCACAACTCTCTACACAATCTACAAAAGTACGTACACTTGGAAGACATACCAGCGTATATTCTCAAGAAGCTTGCCGAATTTGGCTGCGTTTCTGCAGTGTGCCTGGCCCCCTAGCCCACCTCCCTGCGAAAAAGATATAACATATAATTATGGGGTTTTGCATGCCCAAACCACGGTCTGATCACGAGGCACACCGTAGTGGGGGACTCCGGAAATTCGGACCACCTGGGGTTCTTTAACGTGCACTTAAATCTAAGTACACGGGTGTTTTCGCATTTCGCCCCCATCGAAATGCGGCCGCCGTGGCCGGGATTTGATCCCGCGACCTCGTGCTCAGCAGCCCAACACCATAGCCACTGAGCAACCACGCGGGTCTCTGCAAAAATAATATCAAAGTGCAAGGTGATAGGGGCTTACCGTCCTTCCCGCATGATTTTCAAGGTGCAGTACAAACTCTGCACTATTCTACGCGAAAACGGGAAAATGCAGCTTATGCAACAGTGCGTCGAATACTGTATTTAAACTAGCCTCACGATTTATCTTCGCGGATCTATGGCCACGTTGCCGGACATATCTGAGACTGAAGGCGTCATTTCATAACATTGTTCATGCAAGTTTTTTTATGTTACGGTTCATATCATTTACGTGGCGTAGAATTCCGAGTGCATATTTTTGCAAGTCTGGCTAATACACTAGTAAAAAAACTTGCTCAAATCCTCGCGGATCTTGTGCTACAGCCGCACAGAAACTTTCCCGTAATCCCTTTTGCGAAATTGAGCGCACAAACGAAAATTCAGCACTAGCATTTACGCCTTATTTAGTAAAGTTTGCAAGAAATCAATTGCCCGACCGTCATCTTTAGTTCAAATGTTGCGAGGCAATCCACCGCTCAGTCTTCAGTTCAGTTCAGTTTTATTTCCTTAAAGACCCCTTTGCTAGGGGTATTACATAAGGGGTGGGTACTGTTGATGCAACAGAAACACAGGTATTCAGAAAACTACAAGAAAGCTCCATTTCGCAAGTGCATAAAAACAAAAAGAAGGGGGAAGAATGACGCGGTGAAAAAAGCTGATTATTTTTCAGCCAACAAAGACACATTTTCGAAGAACGATTTCGGGCAAGTGATTTCAGCCACGTGGTGGGGAAGGGCGTTCCAGTCTGATGCTGTGCGGGAAAAAAAAGACGAAGAAAAGGTAGTTGCATGGGAGCGTGGCCGTAAGACTTGTAATGGGTGCCCAGTTCGTAGCGATATGCGTGCGGGTGGTGTGATATATGGCTCGTGAATTAGGGAACTGTAAAAAAACTTATGAAAGAGGCAAAGGCTGGCTGTAGCGCGACGACGTGCAAGGGGCTGGAGATCAGATTTTGCTCTTAAGGATGATACGCTTACGTCATATCAGTATGATGAATGGGTGTATCTGACGACGCGGTTTTGAAAGGAATCGAGCGCGTTAACAAGATAGACTTGATATGGATTCCAGATGGGTGATGCGTATTCAACTTTCGGTCTGATAAGGGATTTGAAAGCTAGGAGTTTTACGTTCTGCGGGGCGTCACGCAAGTGTCGTCTCATGAAGCCAAAAGTTCTGTTAGCTGATGAAAGTATGTTGGAAATATGCGTACCCCAACTGAGATCATAAGAAAGTGTTACGCCCAAGTACTTAAATGATTCTACTGATTCTATGGGAACGTTTGCTATTGTATAAGAGGACAGGAAAGGGTTACGGCGGCGGGTAAAAGATATATGCTTACATTTGTTGGGATTAAGAGTCATTAACCATTCTACACTCCAAGACTGCACGTTGTTAAGACTTTGTTGTAAGGTGTTTTCGTCAGTAGCATTAGAAACTGGATGGTAAATCACGCAGTCATCAGCAAAAACTCGTATCTCGCAAGAGACATGTAGGGGTAAGTCATTAATATAAATTAAAAAGAGAAGAGGACCGAGAACTGATCCCAGCGGGACACCAGAAGTTACAGGGAGAAGAGTGGATGATTTGTCATTTATAGAAACGAATTGGTAGCGATCAGTAAGGAATGCTTCGAGCCATTTGAGTACGTCACTGTGCAAGTTCAAAGAAGAAAGTTTTAGTAGTAAGTGGCGGTGAGGAACTTTGTCAAAGGCCTTTTCATAGTCCAGAAAAATAGCGTCAGTTTGTTGGTTAGAGTCCAGGTTTATATGCAAGTCGTGTAGAAACAAAGCTAGTTGCGTTTCGGTAGAGAAGCTCTTACGGAACCCATGCTGTGCCGAATGAAAAAATTGATTGGCGTCCAAGTGATTCATGATCAGGGAGTAGATGACATGTTCCATGATTTTGCACGGAAGGCTAGTGAGAGAGATTGGTCGATAATTTAGCGGTGTGTTCTTATTACCAGACTTGTAGATGGGAACGACCTTCCCCACCTTCCAGTCGTGAGGCATGGAGGCTGTAGAAAGTGACTGAGAGAATATAAGACACAAAAATGATGAAGAAATATATTTTGTATTTTTTGGCAGTTTAGAGTTTATATCATCTATACCTGCTGAGGATGAAAGAAGGTTTTCAATAGCGCAAAACACCATCAGGATAAAACACCACGCTCGGCATGCTAGAAGCTATGTTGTAGGGGACATTAGACAATGGAACGTTATTATCATTAGAAAATACTGACGAAAATGCGTTGTTAAATATTAGTGCGCACTAAGTTTCAGGCATGATTTCCCCTGCATCATTAACAAGAGTTATAGTGCGTGTGTTCCCAGGGTTGATAACTTTCCAAAATTTCTTGGGGTTGTCTGTTAACATTTTAGGTAAGTCATTGTTGAAAAAGGACCATTTGGCATTGCGGACAGCACGTAAGTATTCTCTCTCAGCGGCGTAGTATTTTTCCCAAGAAGTTGGGCTTAAATTCTGCTTGGCATTACGAAAAAGTCTTTTTTTCTTATTTTCCAACCTCTTTACGTTGTTATTAAACCAAGGGTTCTGATGATTCTCACGGAATGTTATTTTCGGAATATACTTGTTTGCTAGTTCATTCATTTTATTTTTAAACAGTTCCCAGTTGTCTTCAACAGATCGTTCATTGAATGAGGTTTCAAAGACTGGTAAAAAAGTGCACAATGCGGTTGATGCTACAACTACTACAGTGAAGCTGTTTATGCTACCAGAATTTGTGACAAGCATGCACAGAAAATCTTTCACAAAATTTGTGTGAACCGCAAGTGAATGGGTTCATTACCAGCACGAACGTGCTGCGTTGCTCCAGCGTTTGAGCGCGGCCTTGCTTGAAGACGGAGACTTGCTGAAATACACAAGACTGCTCTATTTTAAACACAAGCTAAATTAGGGACAGCTTGGTTGATTGTTGGAGTGGCAAGCTCTTATCAACGTTTCGCTGTCTGAAAAAAAAACACCCACTGAGGTTGCTGTGAGATAACCAATATTAACACGAGAGCGTTAAGGGCCCCGTGTTCCAGAAGATCCGCTGTTGGTGCTGGCGTCGGTGGAGTTTTCCGGGAGCGTAAATTTCTGTACATATTAAGGTATATGTATATGCCATGCCTTGCTATGTGACATGCGGTATATGAGGGTTATATTGCCACGCCATTCTATCACTAAAGCTGCTCATACCTTACATTCTTCACAAAGTTCTTCCTCGGAATTTTGAGAATGACAGCCCACAAACAAATGTTTTATGCTTTATTAGCGCAAGAACATCGGTTCGTCTGCCAGTTATCACTTCCTTAGTACATTCTTTCCTCAGTCTCATTCATTGTATTCATGTTTGGAACTAGGCTAATTCACACCACTATTAAAAGAAAAATGTTGAGCTAGTTGGTTCGTAATCCAGGATTGAGGTGTTTTTTGAAGATAGCGCTAAATAGACGTAAGAAAAGAGCGGGAAGCACACAGGACAGAATGTGAGCGTCTTATATGTTTCTCGTTGTCTGGCGTTTCTTCAGATGTAGTTAAAAATGCCTCCATGTAATTAGAGGCCTTTGTCAGTAAACGTTTTTGTGGTTGTGCATAATCAGTATAATCCTCTCCAATATACCACTCTCTGTATAAGCGTTTGGACAGCCACAAGGCATATGTTACCAGCTACAGAGCAGAGGGCCAAGTTCGCACCGTCCACAGCCGCAGGCCACCGTGTAGTTACAAATTTGGTCCGGTGGATGGCTTGCAGCCACGCTACTTGGACTCGCGGCTGGGCATAAAAAAGGTTATCCTTGATTATAGGCGAGCAGCCATCCAATAAACAAAACATTGGTTCAATCAATTCATTACACTGTCATTTCTGTCAGTTTTGAGAACGGCCAATTTTGAGACACACTATCGGCGCTGAAAACTGATCACGAACATGAAGAAAGCATGGTCACATAAATGAAGGAACGCCAGCGTTCTGTTTGTTTATGTTGCACATGTACCAGACTTAAATGTTGCCAGAGTGTCTAATTAATAACCAGGCGTTCAACAGGCAATTGGATTCGCATCACGGTGGCTCAAATGCAGCATATCTCATGTATCTGAGCTGCGCGTATGTTGCTGAATATGTCTTTTGATGTTGCCACGGCAACTTCAGCAGCCTTATCGCCTGCTGCACTGGTTTTTCATCGTTAGCTCGAGCAAAAATTAATCTTAGAAGATTGGCAAGCATTCACGCGTTCACAATTTCTAAAAAAAATTTTAAAAAACATTCTGCTCAAGGAGAACAGCGCTGTGCGTACGTACCTGAACTCCGCCCGTCGTCTTCTTCGCACGTCCCGCATGGATGATGATGATGATCACCTTAACGTCTTTGGCACATACTCACTTACGGGGATTCGCCAACAGTAGGGCATATTTTACATGTTTGCTAAGTGAATAAGTCTCATAGAAAACTCAGGTGGTCGCGTACTTTTTTTCTGTACACTTAATTTCTAATGTAAATTACCAAACGTTATAGTTAGGTAAGTAGGTAATCAACGCAGATTAGCAACACCGGCTCTACACTGTCCTTTTGAAAGCCTCGCAGCGATTATGAAACTTCTAACAGCCATCTGTACTCCCGTTTGTTTCCTGGACACTGCAATTTAGCCACAGGGATGTGTTCGATGGTGCATGCGAGTTGCTCAGCGGCAAAAGAATGGCATGTCATTTTTTTCCGCCATCATCTTTCTTCCGAATTGCGTAGGGTCTGCATTATTAAAAGCAGCTTTCTATATTGTCGATCTGTTTAACTCATCATTCATGTGGTCCGATTGCTAAATGTTACACAATCTTTCATTGACAGGTAAAGCAGAAAGCTGGGCTACTTGGCATTAGCAGTTGACATATCTGCATTGCTGCAAAAAGAAACGAAACATTGAGCTGACATGGCAGTCCTTTCTGCTTCATGGTACATGTTTCCGGTTTTTTTTTTTTTAGCAATGCAAGTATGTTAAACTTGTGCCAAGCACTTTGTTTTTTTTCTTACCGTTTTGTTTCGTGTCTGTATTTATTCTTTATTATTACTTCCAAGAACCTGAGCCTCCACACATGTTTAAAGCTAATCATCACCGGTAGCGGCAACCTATTTTATGACTACAGTGGCACGAAAGCTGGTCGGTTGGTGAGGTAATTGGGTTTCGCATCCAAAAGCTAAACACAGACTATGAGCGAGGTGCGTAATGAACTGCTTCGAATTCATTCTTGTCACCTGGGGCAGTAAGACATTGCAGAATTTCTTGAGCATTCAGCCAAACTTGCGCAGTCGCTAGGTAATACCGTCGTGAACATCTGAGCCAAATGTTGTTTCTTTAGATGCGGCTTAGTTTCACTGATTTCAGTTAAAAAGTTGCATGCGCGCTTCGTCATTTCTACAACGAAGCAGTATATGGCTAGCTTCCAGCAGATCGATGTCCGTAGACCAAAAATCCCAAAGATAGTGCAATACAAGGCCGACCCGCGGTGGAGGTGAAGCAGGCTTCAAGCACTCCGGCAACTTGCAAAAATGAGCTTCATATCTCGGGTCCAAGTACAACCCTTATCAGATATTACGCTGATATGAACAGATACTACTCTTTGACCTGCGTCGGCCATGTCTACGTTCGCACCACACACGTGTAGGCCATCCCGCGTATTCAATCTAGTGCCCACCAACCTGAGTGTCTTCTGTCTCCTAACGTCATGCTCTACGTAGGCTCCTTTCCTCAGTTCTGCTGTGTGAAATAGGTTGGCCACATGTACGGTCTGCAGAAGAACAACGTGCCTACCAATAACGACGGCGTGAACAGAAAAGCGAAAGGAAGCGGAGGCGGCGGAAGGAGATCACCGACGATGAGCGGGCCGCGGATGCCAAGCGTAAGCATGGTGCCCGCCAGGACCGCGGTAAGAAAATAAATGCCACCGTGCATGTGGCCCTGATCCCACAAACTTGGAACGTTTCACCGGAGCGACGGTCAATCACCACATACACCGCTTCGCTGGCCGTCCACTTTCACAGAGTTGAATAGCACTGAATTTTAACAGCGGAGCTGTTAAAATTCTTGCTTTGCTTAGTCATGGCAGCACTTTGTGAAGCTTGGCCATGACGTCACGCTGATTATAAAGTTCTTCGTTTCCCCGCGTAGCACTCGCAAAAACTCGCATAGCGAAGACGTCACTGCGCGTTGCCTAGCAACCACCCGCCACAGCTGCGCCTCGCTTCTCCAAGCTTCGGCAACGCTCCTCCGCCGCCGCGCCAGCGACGACGTCACTGCGCGTTGAATAGCGCAGCTTGCAACACCGACACCGCGTTCCAGCAGACCCGCTCAGTCAATGCGGTCGCCTAGCAATCACTTACCCAGCTTCACCCAGCCATGTCACTGCTTCGCGCCGCAATTCTTGCTTTGCTTAGTCATGACAGCACTTTGTGAAGCTTGGCCATGACGCCACGCTGATTATAAAGTTCATGTCGCCGTGACGGCGACACACAACTCTCCTAGACTTCGCACTGAGTAAATGTAACATGAGACGGCCGAAGAAGTACAAGATTTCCGAAGAATCCGCTCAGCTAGAAGTTCGTCGTGCCGCCAGCCGAGAACAAATGCGGCCGATTGCGTGCTAACATAGCAAAACTTAGCCGAGCCTAGCGAAACTGGAAGCTAGACCTACTATCACCCATTCAGAGTGGCAAGCTGTTAGGTCTAAGCGTGGCTCCCTTTTCGTTCCCGGGGTAATTGTAGTTAAGGGTTGAAACGGTATAGAGGGTCGTCCTTTCCAGCGCTTTCTAGTGGGTGGGTCTCTTCAGCGCTTTGCTCGGGGATGCCGTTCGTTCTCGGAGTCCGTGCCCGCCTAAACTGTTGCCATTGCGCTGCTCCTAGTTCCATCAAATAAACACCTTAACACACGTTTTTGACGCCGATTCGCCGATACTTGTCCGCTTCCTTGTTCCCTGCTTCACCTTTCTGCCAGTGCAAAATTCAGCGTAACGTAATCATGAAGATGCACCAACTAGCCCCATTCATTGCTTTAGTTCATTGTAACAGACTATAGGCTTACGCATTTTATTCCCACGAACGCGAATCAAAGCTTACCATTTTTTCCACAGAAGTCATTCTGCGCAAATCAGTTTATTCATCGTGGGAATGAGATTCAGCACGTTAATTAGCATGAAGAGTGACATATGCACCGGACGAATGCTTTCCCGAGAACTAAGCGGGCCTGGTTGCTTGCACATTTTCACGGCTTGCCATTCTTTTGATTGACTGATAGTGATTTAGCATGTGAGTCGGCGTCATTGCATAGTCTTAGCGTGGGGAGTAATCTACGCCTAACTGTCGCTTTGGAGCGAAGTGATTGGACCATGCAACGCGGACATTGTAGCAGCCTACAACCTTACCTTTTTACATGCGTAAGCATTACTATGCCTACCCAACGTGGAAATCCGTTCGTCCGTATGTCACGTAAGACGAATCGCTCTGTAGAAATGGATATATAAAAAAATCGAGAGGAACAATGTTGGCGGTGGTATCGATCCTACAGCCACACGATCCGAAGCCCACTGTTTTACCCACTGTGCTAAACTTCCACACTTCGAGCAGGTGAGCATATCTGAACCGTATGAACGCGTTGTACTGGCGGTACAAAATAATTGTCAGAGGAGGACACTGACTATCTCTTTGAAAATTTGAAAATTAATATCTCGGAAACTGGTTCAGTCCTGAGAATTCGTTCCAAATGAATACGCCTTGTGAACTCAGCGGCTATTATTCGTAGATTGAAAGATGTGCCGTAAAATAATTAAAAAGTTAATTAGCGTAATTATGTTAATTATTCAATTAGGCTTTTTATTTTCTCGTGGAAGTAATGAGCGCCTCTTCGAGTAGTTTAGATCAAGGATTATAATTGTGCTATCTGCCACAGGCAATTTTTAAAAATTTGGTGCAGCTAAAGTGAAACACCCTGTGTAGTGTACAAAGTAGATACAAAGCGCGACGCATATAAGAGTATATGTGGTTTTCAGACTAGGGAGCCCTTCCGAAACATCGAACAATGCACGGAAATTCCAACATTAGAAGTCGGATTATAATTTTTTTTTTTTTTTTAGGATTGGCATATACGCGTGGATAACAAAGCTCATCTTCGCTACATAACAGACCTGCTATTACATGCAATTTCAGTGACGCGAAGTTTTTGCCATAAATGTGTGGTTGCTTTAAAGAAACGCGGGGGCTTAGTGCGAGAAAGTGACTCGGACTGGCACTCAATGGGTAACATATCAGCTAACATAGTCAATGTTCCTTAGTACGGCACACAAGCACATTTTAACACGAAAGTGTTTTATGCCGGGGTCCACCAAGACTTCACTGACGTATTTCCGTCACGGAAATACGTCACACGAACATACACGAACATAATACAAAGAAAGAAACCAGAAGAAAAAGTTCCACAAACATGCAAAATTTGGAAATCGAACCCACGACGATAAATCGCCGAGCGTTTAACCCATTGCGCCACAAACGCATTTGCAGAGAGCTACACAGACGCGCCTTATATATCTAACACTCCTCCGTGTACCCGCGCTCTTGCTCGGGGCGGTGCCGCCGCCTACGAGCAGAAAAGAGAAGTACTGCATTATGACACTAACGCGCACCGACAGTGAACGCTTCGGTGGTCTCAGCACTACGACGCCTCGATGCCAGCATTCGAAGGGACGCTGGCATCAAGAAGCACTACCAACGCCACCTAGGTGGCGTTCACCGTACTCAGCACAGCGGAGCGTGGCCTCCGCAATTAGCTCTGAAAATGTTTCTGAAGTTGATCGCGGAGGCTGCAATTACGACGCGCTGTACGCGCTGATTTGACTCGGTGACGATTCAGTTACGTGCTTTGTCTTGCGCGTTGTATTAGTGTGTCAGTTACGTGCTTCGTCTTTCGCGTTGTGCTAGCGTGTGCAGCGTAGTGCAGCTTCCATATGCACGACGGTTGCTCATGGTCATCGACGTTGGTAGTCGTGATGGAGGAGACGTGCCACCAGGCGTCAGCGTGGGTGCATCAAAGCCTAAGGGCGCTTTAGCCACAAAACACCAATAGACATTATATATCAATGTGCAATAAACATTACACTACATCTGTTAAGACACGTTTCACTTTCGTGTTCTATACCGATTCCTATATAAGAGGGATCAACCACATTTTTTTTTTTTTTGAGAACCCAAACTTCGACAGCTGAAGGACAGAATGATTCTTGTATAAGCATTCAAAACTCCGCGTCACACATTTGACAAGTAAAAATGGTATGAACGCTTGGCGATAGCGAGGAGAATTTCAATGAACGGTATTTCTGACACTTCCGATGTGCAGCATGTGTTCATTGAAGAAAATTATACAGACTGCAGCTCTGGCTAACATGATGGGTGGGAGGTCGCAGTTTTGCCCGCGTTCGCACCGAACGCGCGCGGCGTTGGTGAATGTTGCCAGGGCCTCTGGGGGCGCCTCGGAGGTTTTCGACGAGATCAGAACATGAAACTCGTCGAGCAGCGTCGGAAGTCTTTACCATCTTCTCTCCTCGCAACGTTTTTATATAAATACGCATTTGGTGCCGCAGCTAAACGTCGCCTCCCCTTCCTCCATCCCGTCACCCCACGGCCTTTCGCGAGATGGAAGAAGTCGCATTTGCTCTCTATATATGGTGATAGTAAAGGAGGAAAAACACGCTTAATTCTGCAGCCCTTCAGGGAGCACGGCGCAGAACGCGCGTTTGCTCTCCGACGTGCGTTCGCTCCCCGTGAAAGCGCGCGTCCCTCGCGCCCTTTCACTCGCACATACAGCGTCCGGCGCGCGGCGACGATTTCATCGCCGTTGACGTCATACAGAACCTCACGGCGACGGCGACGCCGACGGCAGAAATCCTCTTTGAGTGTCCATATAGTCGCTATCGCAATAAAAATATTTTCGGACGGCAAAAGAATACACCTCAATAAGAAATATAATCAACAAGAACACAACCTTTGAAAGACACTGAAAAAGGAAAGCCTCTATAGACTACCAACCTTTTTTATATGCGCATACCAAGACTAAAGTAAACATGTTCTCAATTTGCAAAACTGGTACAAACAGCCAATTGTACTAACGTATGCATGATGGAGGTCAGAGACCCAAATTCTATTATATACAAAGTTTCTAAACAGAACGCTGCAATTTAAGCGTAAGCAGGGGATGTATAGGCGCAGGATTGATAGAAGCGGAAAGCTTTAAAATCAGCAGCGTGAATTGGGCTAATAACGGTCCATAAGGTAAGTCCCTCCCTCACCCCCGTCCCCCCCCCCCCCCCCAATCACACACGCCCACCTGCAGGTTACATACAAAAACAATCGTCGTCCGTTTTCGTCGTCCGCCATCACTCGTCTTTAGCGATGTCAACGAGGGAACGGCCTTCTGTCTCGGGAATTAGGGCAACCGTGACGCAGGCAGTGAGCACATATACGAGGCAAAACGCGAGGAAAGTCTGTCTGGTTTGCATGGCTGCCAGCAGGCTGCCGTCAAAATGCACCAGCAAGAACATGACGATCCAGCGCGTCGCCCAGATGACCGCGGAGCCTAAGTAGCGTATTCGGAGCGGCACCAGTTCGCCGGTCAGCAGAGGCGGCAAGTGGCACAGTCCGAATGAGTAGGTGAGCACCAGGGTAACGATGGACATCACGCCGCGCCAGTTTGTCGGTTCGCTCCTTTTCTCAACGGTCCACGTGCTGCGAGACACGAACACATCAGCGCTCAATAGGTGCCATTTACAGGTGCCATTATAGGTGCCAATAGGTGCTCAATAGGTGCCATTTACAGCCTACTGATAGCATGAAGGCATGTAGACTATATCTAATGCACGAATGTCAGGGTAATTGGTCCATTAGTCCATTTTTTTTATTTCAGTAATGTGGAAATGTTTCGGTTATATTTGCTTTATTACCAGCGAAGTATTCCCTTATGCCGCAGATGATAGTGAAAATCCGACTGAAAAAGTTTTTGAAACGTGAAGCTTGCAAAAAATGTGAATTTTCGGGCTGAGTTAGTGCCGATAGCGAAGTTCGTGCAGTGACTGCGTGTCACGCAGGTACGTTCTGGGCCCATCATTTAAACGGCCATTACATTTTAGAGCGCAGCACTTAGGCGCCCGTTACTGCGACGAGCGTCGGCGTCGGCGTTGCCACTCGTAACCGAGCAAACGAGCACACTGCAGCGAAAGATGAAAGCGAACGTGAATCACCGCGGGGGATGAAAGACGCGAGGGGAGAAAGTGGAGAGGGGGGTGCAGTGGAACCACGAGGTGGAAAGCGGGGGAGGGTATGATGAAAGCGTGAGAAAAAAAAACTTAGTGTGGCGACGATGGCTACGAGATGGCGCCAGAGGAGCACGCGTCCTCAGGTAGCTTTGGCGGCGGCAGGTTCTGCTGAGTCGCACCTACGCGTCATCCGCGCGCTGGCTCTCGGGATCTCCAGATCAACGAGGCAGTCGCGCCACACTTCTCTCCGTTTGAAACATGCCGCACGAGATTGATTGTCCACACAAGCCAATATATCGCGAAATGAAAACACGTATACAGCTGCGCTCGAATTTAGCATTAGAGAGTATCGTAATCGTCGGTGATTTTTTTAATTCGTATTTCTGTATCATTCTTCGCGTAGAGCGGCTGGTCACGTGATAACGCCGGCGAGGTACCGTTTGAGCCAATCACGAAAAGGAGGCAGTAGGAATGCAAAGTGAAGCGGAAACCTGGTCGTGGAGAAATTCAGGTGATGAAATAAATTCTAGACTAGTGAGTATACACTCGATGTTGGGGTTAAATAATGGGGAAAAAAAGATAAATAGGACACAGGCAAGCAAAGATGCTATTCGCAACAAGCGTTAGTTGTCCAAAGGTACAATTTATCGAAGGAAATGAAACTGCGTAATGCATGACCACATCTGAAAGCCAGACGTCTGTTTGACATCTTTGTGATACAAAAGCGTCAAATGGCACAGTGAGCGAAAAAGACGGCGTCTGTCGTCTATAGCAGCGAAACGGCAGGCAAATTCCCATTGGCTGCGACGCCACGTCATGAGGTCGCCTTGACGGAGCAGAGCGGGCGCTCAATTGGACATTAATGCCTTCGCATTCACAACTCGTGAGAAGCGCTGAGGTGTCCAAGGATTTTTGCAACTACGCAAGTTTACACTGCTCTTTCTTAATCGTTAATAATTCTATGGTCAAACATATATAATAAAATCAATTTTGCAGTGAATGAGCGAGTTAGCTGCCTCGTTTGTCTGCCTCTTCGCTACCATCGTCTGTTTGACAATTTCTAAAGCATGAATATAGTCGGCGTTTTTATAGCTTCTGCTATTCGAACTCATGTGGGCAGTTCCATACGCATGGCAACAAAAATATTAGGCGTTACCGTCGGGAAACATTGCAGTGGGTTATGGGGGACGCCATGGGGGAGGACTCCGGAACAGTGAAAGTTCGAAGTGAAAGGGGGAGAGATTGACCGCTCGACAAACCAAGCACGTGCTGCAACAGTCGCCATTGAATATGTAAAAAACCGCACAGGTTTGCGACAGATGCAGATGCAGTACCGTGTCGATAGACGGGATAAATTCAAATCAATAAGCTTTACGAATTAAGAAAGCTTCGTGCTTTTGTCAAAGAGGCACCAAAAGCAAGTGTGAAGTTAGAATGACGAAGGACGCCAGTTTTACGAACAGAATAGGTTTTTGACAGGACCAGACGTTTCTCTCTAGAGTAAAAATAGCGGTGTCTACAGTAAAAGTAGTCTAGTGTAAAAAAATGGTGGCGCCATTTTAATTTCTGAGGGCAACCCTTTGTGGTCTAGCAGGCTGTGTCCACGACGGAACGAGGCTTTTGATTGCGGTATATATAAAATAGATTAAGCCCTAAAGTACCAAAAGTCTTGCCCATATTTCCCAGTCAAAATTGACACGAAACTACGAAAAAAAAATTGAAAAATGGGAGAAATCTTATACTTTCAAAGGAACATTATTACTATCCTTCTTTAGGACTGAAGCAAGGTAATGAAGGATAATCTCAAACTCCTTCGCGTTCCTTTCTGTTTCTGTCATTTTTTATGCACCGAAAAAACTCTGGATGAATTCTGTAACGGTACTTCCGTTCGAATCTAGCACAATTACTTACTTCGCTTCGTGCACGTGTTGGATGCTGCTGAAAGCATGCTTGCTTTCCGATTTCTCCTGTCAAAGTTTTGTGGTCTGTAGATACATTCAAGCGACTAATTTTTTTAAAGAAAAATAAAGTCTGCCTGAACCAGCCTTGCTGGCCAGTAACTGAAACAACCAATTTTAATAGATAGATCAAGGAGGTATAGTTAAAAATAAAACCTAGATGATTACACGCGAATAGACTGCCGAGGCCATTCCTAGCGTTGTACATACAGCAGATTAGTAAAAACAAAAATAGAAGATTGCGAATATACAATATTTTGAACAAGAATCTAATAAGTGTTTGCTATTCTCATTCATCTTCTATTTGTGAACTCCCTATTCAAAGTGACGTAATATTTTTCCTCTTCAGAAATAGGGGATAAGATCTCTTCTTGGTTTCTACGTGAGGAAGCCTGATGCGAATCGCGGCTGTTCCGAATGATTTTGCTGCCGGGGAGCCATTGCTACTGCAAAGAGGCAACAAATGCTGAGCAAGCACAGGGAGTACCTAAATTCGGCTAAATAATGTAGTCGTTCAACAGGTATGCCTCCGCCATTAGACAGCGTGTTTTTTAAATTTAGGAAAAACCATATAATAGTTGGAAAAGCTCATCACTTTTTCGTGCCTTTAAAACGATGTGCAGTAATGAAGTTTTACACCTCACACCTTCAAGATCTGCCGACGTGCTGCTCCTGTGTTTCATTACTGTCACTGTTATGGTTGGCCAGATACAATCACATTACAGTTCATTCTCAATTAGAAGGTCCTCAGTAAAACGATAGTGCAGTTTTGAATTGTATCATGTTTATAAAGTAGTGTAAAAAATGTGCCTCTTTTTTGTTTTCTTTTTATTTTACCGAACGCTTTCCACTCAACCAGCGGATGTAATTTTCATAGAAGTAGAAAAACATTTCGAATTCGATTTCGTATTAGAAGGTTGTTCTCGAATATACGTGTTCAATTCGCTTCAGAAACTTTGCAGTATAGATTCCCCTAACAAAAATGATTTTTACCAGCTCTTGATATTCATCTTAGCTCAGAATTATTGTCCCATCGGGCTTTCTCACAAGTATTAAACGTATTTTACGTGGGTCCATACCAAGACCAAACGTATATAAAAAACATGAAAATGGCTGCATATATACTGAGACATTTCATTAGTCACTACGATAAAAATTGTGTTTTCCAAGGGCTGCGGAAAGCTACCTGTTCAGCCACGGATGCCTAAATCGCCTTGCTTTAGGCGGACATCTTTGACATTAGCTGACCGACTTCGCTAATATGTACAGCAAATAGATTGGCTAAAATTTGCTCTTATACGAGCAAGTCTAGCGTAACAGATTTCCGTGAATATGTGCCCTGAACTATACGGTATTGTAACACGCTAGTCATCAGCACAAGGCATTGTGTAGGTGACCTTCGTGTCTCGTTCTGACCAAGCAAAGTTCTGGTTCGCTCCGGTGGCCAGGCAAAAACCTGTGTATTCAGCGTGGCATGAGCACTGACCTATCAGAGAAGAGACTACCTATTTGAGAATCTATTAGCAGAAGCCGCAGTAAGGCACATACCTTAACACCAGGTACTCTAGCGGCGTTAACGTAAAATGTGCCACAGTGACGAGAACAGCCGAGGCGCCCAGGAGCCACCGACGACCGATCAGGTGTGTCTGCGCCGCAAATAGGCCAGCGAGAACGGTTTGACCGGCGAACAGGAGCAATGCCATCATGTTCCCGTAAGACATTCCAATTAGGTAGCCGCTGACTTGCAGGGCCCTGAGCTGGAACAGCTGGATGAGTGACAGGTTCTGCAGAAAGAACAGCAGCAGGCAGGCAGACACCATCCTGCGAAGAAGTGAAGAGCGAATTGTCGAAGACTTCCGTGATCCATCACGTTCGGGAAGGGTTCGAGAAAATGGGATACAAGCCTCTACGACGTTTCAGTCATGGGCTCGCGCCCCAGTGCGGAATGCGACTACGGGTTTAGCGCAACGACGGAACTAAGTTCATAGACAAATCTGGGGGAAAAAGGAAGAAATGCGCTCGTTTGGTCGATAACCAAAATACAGGGGGAGTAATTATTTGTCGGAGTGCCCCCTTGCTAGGTCTCAATAAATTTGGCACTAAGGTTACACAACGCGTGCGAATTTGTAAATTGTAGAAGACAGAACATCAGGCTGTCGCAATATATGTGAAATTAGGCTGCTAAGAAGCTTACATGAAATATATTTTTGCGGCTTGTAACAATTAAATTATCGTTCTTGTTAGTCTGAATGGACTGCCACGCCACCTATATGACAATGTCAAATTCGTTAGTTAAACGCAAAAGTCGCACTTAAAGCATAAATGACCGTTTCAGCATTGCATGCTTTTTCAATCAATCAATCAATCAATCAATCAATTTTATTTCGTCTCTTTCAAAAAAGTGACAGAGGAGCCGCGAATAAAAGCTACCATTCGGCAGCTTTACGAGCGTGCTGCCCCCATTCACGGGTTCACAGCAGCATATACATAATTATATATTACAAAAAGATACAACAAAAAATCACATCTAAATAAACACATATTTAGAAATCAGATCGTTAAAGTAACCAGATGGCAAGCATGATCACGATGCACAAAGTATCTATACTGCTGAGTTATGCTCGCGCATTAACAAATTTCAAGCGCTAGAAAACAAATCGAAATTAATAGATTCATAGAGATCCAGAAGACATGTTCTTTTTTTCTAAACAAGAAATCACTATCAAGTACTGCAAGTTCTCTCTAACTTCAAATTTAAATCGCACACTTCAATCTATAGTAGTACAACTGGTGTATTCTAATGATACCAGCGCTGATAAATAAATCAGCAGTTTCTAAACTAATACGGTTATTTTAAGCATACCGAATGAACCGTTCTTGCATTACATTTATTTCTTGCAGGTTAGAAGACGTCGTAGTACACCAGACTAGCACAAAGTAGGATAACTAAGAGTAAAATAAGGAATTATAGATAAGTAATTTCACCTGTGTGGGGAGAAGGCGTTTGAGGCGACCAACTATTCCTATTTTCACATTTATTGACTGCATGTCGTCCAGTACGAGTGTTTCCCATGTGCTAGTTTATGTCAAAATTGTATTCTCTATTGCAATGTTACCTGGAGCCTGAGTGTTCATAACACAATAAGCGCCCACTTGCTATACATGAGTCCAACGATCGACATCGTTTCTCAGTGGTGCAATCATGAGGGTGGTGGTGCAGGTGAGGAGAAAGGACGCTAGATTCTGCAGCCCATTTGGGAGCACGGCGCAGAGCAAGCTTCTGTCCATTCTGAAAGGTTTCCAGGATCACGCAATGACGTAGTCTGCGCCCAACCTCCTCTATGAAGACTGCGGCGACACGTGGAACACTCGGACACACACCATGACCGCTGGGATAAAAAAAGAGAGCCTAACTCCATGGCCTCAACGAAGAAGACGAAGGCTTGGCGACATAACACTGGTTTGGCGTGTACGCAGAGTGCTTACTAAAGTCAAACATCCAAGAAGCGCTGGACAAGAAGAGTGCAGTGCAAGCATTATTTCAGTGTTCTGTCTCACTAAACACTTAAGACCATGGCCCGAATATTATATTATATGCCACTAACTAGCCTGTTGAGTTACAGGAATCGAATATTCTGCTCTCTCGCTTTTCGACATAAGAGAGCCTGCGAGAAACATTAGGTGGTATCAACTGGCCGACAACTTGAATTCATTTCTCATACATAGCAAGCTTCTCCTCCTCAAAATATTTCACTTACATTTTTTCTCGTGTATCATAGAACAAGCTCCCGTTATTCCTTTTCATGCGAATAGTATTCTTGTCATTGTGAGACCAGTTTTCTTTCCGGCTGTCAGTAGAACTATCTAATCAAAAATTCTGTCCAATCCCGAAGATTGTGATCTCGAAAAACGAGGGCCGATCCTGAAAGTAGAGCAGTGCAAACATGTGAGCCGTTTCCATCAGAATGTATAACTGAGTATGTGCCCCTATTCAATGAACCGCTTGGGTTTATTGAACTTGGACAGGTGTCACGGGTTATGATCCTCAGGGGCCACAGGGTGTCTTCCATACGGCATTTTGAGCCGTTTCCATGGGTATGTACCACTGAGTATGAGCCCCTCTTCAATGAACCGCTTGGGTTCATTGAATTTGGGCAAGTGTCACGGGTTATGTTCCTCAGGGGACACAGGGTGTCTTCCATAGGGGATTGTGAGCCGTTTCCATAGGTATGTACCACTGAGTATGTGCCCCTCTTCAATGAACCGCTTGGGTTCATTGAACTTGGGCAAGTGTCACGGGTTATGTTCCTCGGGGGCCACAGGGTGTCTTCCATAGGGTACGCGCTGTTCTTCAATTAACCTTTTTGACGCCCACTTGGGTCACTTGTGCCACTGGGTATGCGTGGACCTAGCAACGGCACTGCTAGATGGCACAGAGTGTCCAGAGGGAAGTGTGAGAGGAGCTCGGCTGCATACACACCTCACAACAAGACTCGTTTCGGCTGTTCGCATACTTGGATAGTCAGCGCAGATGAGCTCTGCCTTTCTTCGCGAACCCTTCCCGACTTTCCTGAGCGTGGCTGCTGACTGGGTGCTGCTGCTGTCTTGACGAATAACTCGCACGCCAGGTCAGCTCTACCATCTTTACCAGACTTCTAGGTACCCAGGCTGCTGTCCCTGTTTTCTACGGCAATACTCAGTATTAAAACAAGTGATACCTGAATATCCTCATTTTAACGAATAGACGTAACCCAGAGCACAATTCCTTTATTAAAGTAAACTTTTCTAAACTTTCTATGCCTAAATAACTAGCCAATAGGCCACAACTCACATAAAATTTTATCGTTCCCAACCACAGCAATTTGGGCCTGTTGGTATGCCGTGGTAAAGGACGAAGGAAGAAACACGCTCTGTTTTTCGTTGTTTTCTTCCCTCGTCCTTGTGCTATTCAAGATGTCTTACCAAGTTTATCGTGTCAACGCTAACCTTGAGATGACCGCCGCGTGTTGTTGATGACGATTTCCACACTATGGCACATACCTACAACGGAGATAGGCCAAGAAACGGGCTGTGTATTAAAAAAAATGTCACAGTTTCGCCCTAAGGGCGAAGCAATGAATGCGATAGCAACACAGCAATGTCATACGAAGTAAGGTGAGCGGCTTTGGTAGCAATATGAATTGTAGTAAACATGAGCTGATTAAGTAAGCAGGTGTGCTGCGGCGTAAGTAGACCGACATGAAGAGAGACTCGATGACCACGAGAAGGCGCGTGTGAAACGGTGGTGTTGATGAGAAGCGCTGCCCGTGGGCAGCGCGTGCGAAGGGACACGCCTGTAGCGCTGCACTGCCGATCCGGGCAGCATTGCATGTGTAGCGTGCGTTGGAAAATGTGGGCCGACTATTACTAACTGTGGTGTGAGCGCGCACAAACAAACATGAATAGATCACACTGAATGACTGCAGACAACGACTGTCAAAACGCTGGCAGCAAGCGCATATACGCCGCAGCGGGCGAAGGTACGTGCGGTCTATCGCTTCAACGGAAACTGAGCGGCGAATGCACAGCGCATAAAGGTCAGAGCCGTGTGGAGATAAGATACGGTGCGAGCGAGCGACGAGCGCGGTTGTTGGCAGAGTAGAAATGCGCCCCCCCCCCCCCCCCCCGCTCCCTCCGGCGCTCGCTTCCCGCTTCCTTGCTTGCGCGTGCAAGATTGAGTGCGTTCGCTCTCCGTGACAGCGTGCGTCCCCGCACGCTTCCGCTCGGGCATACGGCGCGCGGCGAAGATTTTATCTATACGGAACCTCACGGCGACGGCGACGGACGACGACGGCGACGGCGACGCCGACGGCAGAAATCCGGTGGAAGTGTCCATATAATTGCTATCGCAATAAAAAAAGTAAGAAGATATGAAGTAAGAATATATGAGTTATCAAACTGCATGGGTGCGCGAAAGCACATGCGTGCGTGCCAGTTTTCTTTACGCCCAAGATGCAGGAGTGAAACGGGCAAATTTATAGCATTTCATTAAACGCTTATCGAAAGCTTCGCTTCACCGATTCCAATGCATGCGTTAGATCTGCATATTTCCTTTATCCAGTCAGTTGTCAATTATGAGTGATTAGGCGCTCGGTAGTTCAGAGTAGGCCCTACCCAAGCCGATATGACTGATACCCACCGGCTCATGTTCAGCCAATGAACTGGACCGGGCACCTGTCCATCCTTCTTCTGCCTTAGCTCGGGGGGCAGGTCCATGCCGTAGAGCCGAGAAGCCGCGACGTTGGCCTCCTGGCGACGTCCTCTGGCTATCAAAGAGCGCGGACTCTCGATCACGTATTGCTGAAAGGCTAACACAGCCAGCGGCCACAATGCGCAAAGGAAAGCCTGGAACTCCCACTTGACGCCGTCAAGAAAGCAGGCTGTCATTGCTCCTACGCTCATTGCTACCTGCACGAGCCAGAGTAAACAATGTTTCTTGATAAACTCGCATTATGTGGCTTACCGCTAGTCTGGTTATTCTACGACAAAATTATCGGCTATTTTGGCGCACAGATCTCGCAGATATTTGCCATCGCCAAAGAAATCGAATTTACTTGGCTGTAGCTGCTAGCGCTAGGACTTACAACCACCCCTATCTTCGTAAGACTCCCAATTTTCACATAAAAGTATCGATTCTCGAATATGTCCCATGATCAGTGTTCAAAGAGCAACTCTGTTCAACCATAATAAACAACGTGCGAGTTTAATACAACTGAATCCTCTTCAGCAGTGCTCACTCAGTATGTTTCTTCTCGATTCATCAGCAACGTACATGTGAAGTGAATTATCGGTTATATAAACTTGGCGAGAGGCAAAATGCGTGTGTGGAACGTGCAATGTGATGACAATGTGTAGTCCAGGAATAATTTCCCCTAAATTATTATATAGAGAACAATTTTATTCACAAAATATTGTGCATTGTGAAATTGACTGCAGTACATAGCCAAGCGAAGAATGGTCTTAGTCGCAGTAGTGAGGGCCAAGGACAATTTCAAAGCACACGCCTCCCTGTAACACGAATCACCCGGGATTCACCCCTCCCGCCATCCTCACATCGGCTACTCGAGAAATGGCAACCACAGCTTGGCTGCTGCTGTTTCGCCAAGTGGAAAACAATTTGGGTCACTGGAACAAAAGAGAAAAGCGAAGTCGGCAATAGAAAATTAGAGATGTCGGCTACATAAAAGAGTAATAAAAGAGGGATAAAAGAGTATTAAAAAAAAAGAAGAGGAGAAGTCTCGAACGATGCGTCAAGCGGGCAATAACACCTTCATTACGCTGCGTGGAGTTGTGTAGAACTTGAGCATTTACTGCCCGTATAAGTGTGAAACAGAACAGCGACGCTTGGTGGCCACGAGCAGCGAGGAGCATTGCCAAACACTACGTCTACAAGCGGGAAACGTGAGAATAACGCGTGGTGATAATAAGCATTAAGGTATGTGACGATCATGAAAGTCATAAGTGGGATGGATTGAGACGGTGAGAGTCTCTCATTACGTCACGTCATATCTCGATGTGCAATAGAATGAGGGACGCGTGCGTCACACCTAATTCATTTTAATGTGCATTCGCGTCGCGGTGATACGGACAGCTCTTTTACATCAGAGTATTTGTCTCAATGTGTTACATTTTTGCGTGATCGCGTTACGTCTATACATAAATATTACGCTGTATTTGCGTCATTAGCATTGCACTTGCACCCGCCGTGGTGGCCTAGTGGCGATGGTGTTGCGCTGCTAGGCGCAAGATCGCGGGATCACATACCGGCCACGGCGGCCGCATTTCGATGGGGGCGAAATGCAAAAATTCTCGTGTAATGTGCATCGGTAGCAGAACCCCAGGTGGTACAAATTAAAACGGAGTCCCTAACTACGGTGTGCCTCATAATTAGATCGTGGTTGTGGCACGTAAGACCCCAGTATTTTCAAATTACGCTTGCATAACCTTTCCGTAACTGTCAAAGAAAGCTTTGCTTATCACCTATTCAAACCTATGCGTGGTATCCGTCTATTTTTATGCCTTAGTTCTTAACGTTGACTAATTAGGAACAACTACTGGGGCACGGTGAACTACTTCCTGAATCTATCATGAAATTGTGTGACTTGCTGCGTGTAACTGCATATGCTTACTGCATATGTGTCGTACGTTCCGGGTTTATTTAGCGTTGTCACTCTTTTACTAAATGTGGCATCTTGGACACACACTACAGCGTATTAGCACCATTATCTTGAACTTGCATGTTGAGTTGGCACACGTGTATAATTGAGTTGCTAACCTCGCTCAATCCACCGAAGAACGCCCTTTTCTTGGGAGGAGCCACATCGGTCACATAAAGGCTGGAGCAGCAGGCCAAGGCGCCTAACCAGAGTCCGCTCACGACACGACTGACCATCAGCATGATGACGTTATTGGAAGCAATGAGGCAGATCCAGCCACAAAGCAGGCCGAAGGCAGACAGCAGTAGAGTCCTTCGGTGGCCCGCCAAGGGAACCAGGATTCCTGCGAAGCCGGCGAGGTGCACAGATTAGTGTAATAAAAATAATAAAAATCACCACCCAAGCGCTCTGTACAGATGGTTAACCAGCGAAGCTGAAACGTGCGTCCCCGGTGTTTATCATGGGGTTAATCCCGAGGGTACATTAAAGTCTTTCTCAATTATTGGTTACGTCTTTGTGTTTCTTAATGAGGTTACACACACGTTCGGCTGCGACGGAGAAAACGACATCACTGACGGCATGCCCGCAGTCCGCCGTTGTCGCATTGCCGTTTGCGATTCTGCAAAATTAAATTGCTTCGAAATGAAATCTGTCCGTCATGGTAAGAAAATGAATGGCTCATACCCCCGTATACGCGGCCTCGCCATTACGACGACAGAAGCGAAATGAACTTCTACGCTGGAATGATGAGGGGCAACGGCGCCAGCTGTGGAAGAAGACGACGACGACGAACGCGGGAGCAGTAGCACGAGCGTGTTCGCGCGGTTGCGCCGATGGGCGCCAACGAACCAGCTATGGAAGAAGACGACGCCGCTCGATCCATTGCTGATTATGATAGTTTCTGCGTACAGGCGACGGACGAACAATTCGGCTAGCCATACACAGCTTCGCTCTAAAAGAAACGCAACGAAGTTCTCTCGAAATACTTAATGCCGTTGCACACGTTACGGCTATGAGTTCACCGATCCAGTTAACTCACTACTCATCTGCGCGTTTTCGCTTATGTACGGTGGCAGACAGAAATCCGGAATGTATGAGGCTTGGTAACCTCCAAGAGACAAAGCCTCAGCACTATACAGGACGTCGCAGATAATTTTAATATAGGTTTCAAAATGTGCCGAAGCACTCTACGAGGACGCGACCAAATACATGCTAGCTATTGCAAGGAAAAAGTTAAATAAAATAATATTTGCGTATCGAATCAAAATTGAATAACCAACTTCGGAATTAATAAAATTCAGATCAAAACTTTCAATGAGATAGTTGTAGAGCGTCCTAGTAAAGATCTACCTCTTGAGTGTTGGACTTCCTATGTGCTAGGCAATCACGTCTTTCGGCGTCCGAATCAAAGCCCGCAAAATATGAAGGAAAAACACAAGGCATGCCTTCTTGTACGCCGTGATTAGAGTGGAGGCAAACATGCTACGCATGTACGAACGACGCATTTAGTCTGTCTGCTACCACTTAAAATGTGACAAGGTAGCGGCGTAGGCGTCGCTATTTACGCGAATGATGGGCTTGCGAGATGGCATTTCATGATAGCGATAAGGAGACCACTGCAGCACACGAGGCTGCATTAGCTGTTCGTTCATACGCAGTACGTTTGACAGCACTGCATTCGCGGTGTGCAATCGGGCACAGAACGTGCATTTTTTTTTTTTTCATATTTTGCGGATGCTCTTGAATATGTGGAAAAAATGATTATGCAACAAGTATGAAATTAGACGGCACTGAATCAGGTGCTTCTGTAGAACGCTGTATAATTTCCTCACTGGGAGCTAATATTTCCGAAGTTGATAAATTAATCTTCACTAAATATGTAATTAGGCCAAATAATAAAAAAGCTTGACTTCCTACTTAAAAAAGCCAATAACATACATTTTGTCGTGTCACCGTATAGTGCTTCGGCTTATCCTTAAACCTTGGCTAAAGTTGGTTAGGGCACCCCCTATATTAGGTTAGGAGGAGAAGAAGTGCAGTCGTAGTCCTCCATTGTGATATTAGCAGAAGCCTCTCATTCATCACAGAACGTTTCCAAAAGACGACATGTGGAGATAGATCACGTGACCACAGCAAATAATTGTGCTAAAAATGTTTGAAGCGGCATTCTTACTGTAAAATATTTAGTGGCCCAAATTAAGCCGTCCGTTTCTGTAGCCTCCTCTTGGTTTCATCCTTGTTCGCCTTTTGTTTCCATACTTTTGATCGAGGTAATCAAGTCGTAATGTTACTGGAAGGCCGGCGTGCAAATACGGGCAAAAGCATTTAAGGAATGAAAAGGAAAGGAACGCATTTGTTTCTTCGTGTGTCCGTGTTTGCGCACATGCATTTCGGTACCATAAAAACCTACCCAAAAATTTGAAAAAAACACTCATTTCTGGGGTTGTACGGAACAAATCTCCGATCTGATTATGAGGAACGCCGTAGTGCTGCACTCCACATTAATTTTGACCACCTGGATTTCTTTAACGTGCACCCAATGCAAGATCGTGCTTCATAGAATACCTACCGACTTGATCATCCTTCGTTGATTCTAAACTAAAACTGTCCTATTCTGTAGCTTTCTGACTGAATTGTATTCCTTTTCAGCAAACGCAGTTTTTTCTCACCCGACAGAAGTGCCCCTCCGGTTGCACCAAGCAAGAGGACGTCGGCGACCCACCCGTTCGCGGGCGCGGTTTTCTGCAGCTGGTACCAGGGCTCGAGCTCGATGGAAGGCATGGCTGCCGACGTGTAGGACAGTGTCGTGCCAGCGGCGCACGATCCCAGGCAGGCTATCAGCATGGCCCGCTCGTGCAGACCACAGGGCGGCGGCAGGTCGTTGTCTTCGAGAGGCGAGCCACCCTTGACCGGCGGCCGCCAGCGACGCAGTGCCGCCATGGCCGCGTTGCTTGGCGATGAAGGCGAGTATTGGCTCCCCTCGCTACTCATTGCCGAAAGCGGCGTCAGCGCACTGGCCATGCTGCAAATTTACGTTTTAGTCGCAATCTTCGAGCGGTACTTTAGTGGTACAGGAAGAGGCTACTTTAAAGCCTCACTCCCTCTATGTCTCAATCTATGGTACAGTCACGGCTCGCTCTAGGTTTGGGGCGTAACACCATAAACGTGCTTGTAGCGTTACCTAAATTTGATGTCGGCGAAAGGGAAGGCTCTTCTTGCGGGAGAAATAAACGCAGAAAGGAGCAAGGCGGTCAGACAGCCAACTGGTAAGCCAAGTTCCTCTAATGCGGTCCCCATATTGCTTTTCTCGCTCGTGTCATTCATTGCTCTAAATCATGCCGAATGCACCGCTCGGTTGATTTTAAGACGTGTTACGCACCGTTCGTCATTCTTTGTATTACGGTAGTGCAGCCCTTTCGGATCATGAACCATGCAGGAAGCGATGTCGATGAATCTGCCCGCATAGCCGACAGAAACGTGCTAGGCGATTATATACTACTGATTCAATCGCCCAAATCTCCCCATGTAACATGTAGATAGCAGCTACATTGTAAGTATAAGCTGCCACTTAGAAGGTTTGTACATGTGTCCCCGTATTGCGCTTTGTATTCCTAACGCAGATAAGTGCGCTGCGTCCTTGAAGTGAAATGTTTATTTAAAGCTCGATATTGTGATGAATGTAAACATGTCGGCACAGTACGGGCGACTGAACCAGCTACATCACATTGATGTCGAAGAACTGTCAAATGATGAGAATAATGAAAGCTTTCATAAGCAGGACATTGAAAAAAATTCTGCTAGCCACAGTGCTTAAAGGCATTGCGAAAACATCTTCCAAATCATCTCACTACGTGTCTACGCTTTGGCAGTGTTGAACACCTACAGCAATCAAACGTTTGTGACCGTGCACGGTGCGGCACCACAGGTAACCATACATCGCCAGACCATACCCTTTATATTACATATCAAGACTCGAGTTTACAGGAATATGGACCGTGAATGGCATCAAGAGTGACTGAAAAAACGATGTCCCTGGAGCCAACGCACCGACAATACGGCATGTCTTCGTTAGAGCAGCATCGGCTTTCTTTGCCATCGTTCATCTAGCTCAACTCCCTCTTTTCTCAACACTGCGACTTCCTTCACCCTACTCACGTACCCACTAACTTTCCTCCTTCAATGTGTTGGGGAGTTAACTACATAAATGCTGTCAAGAAATACGTGTTGCAAATACCCTTGTCCAAACGTTGGATCTCACGACATCCCTTGTTCGACCACTGTTCGTAATCCGTGGACAACACATGGCAAGGTCAACGCCTAAAGTAACCTGAGGGAGCAGCCTTTTACAGTCAACATTCACTTTGTGGGTCGTCATTTAAGTTGAGTGGACAGAACGACGCAGTGCCACGTGACCTAATTAAGTCCCACCTTCTTTTTTGTTATTGGCGCATACGCAAATGTGGCAATTAGCAACCCCCCCCCCCCCCCCCTTCTTCTATCGTCCTGGTTTCCAATTCCGGCGCTGGCGGTTTGCCTCAAATTTGCAAGAACTTACGCCGCATACTCTCTAGAGGCACATTAACGCCATTGTGTGGAGACTCTAGCACAAGACCTGCCGTAATTAGTAGCACTAGCCTCGCAGTCATTCAGGTTTGTACTCTGTACCATCAGTAATTTACAACAATTAGACTTCTATGCCTTACGTTTCAGAGGAAGGGTTTTCTTCGCAGAATTGAGCAGGGAAACAATTCCAGAGAAAAGGTAAACATCACTCACGTAGCGATTTTCGTACTAGACGCCAGGATGATGCTTCACCCGAACTCAGCCACGCAATCTTCTTCTTCTTCTATTTCGTCTACGTGGTGCGCAACCCCTACAAGCTTTTACTTCATAAGTAATAGCTGGCTGGACGACAACAATGACAATAAAACTATGACATCAGTTGCAACAAGAGCCTAACGGCTCGAGAGATTTTTCTCCGGCGATGGACCCCTGGCAGCCTAGCCCCGGGCACCAACAGCCATATCCGTTGGACATATAAAGTTTATTCCTATCTTATCCTATCCTAACGGCTCCGTATCGTACATCGGTGATCAAATCCTTTGTAGGGGCACAAATAGTTATGTTTTCTTATGAAATGCACGGAAAAAATGCATGATGATAACTCTGTCAAATGCCACCATAATGGAAGAAAGCAAACTTAAGTCTTTAAAGGTGCTTTAAAATTTAACAGACATTGTGTTGCTACACTTGCACTGTAACAGCGTATGCCACTTACTCTTTGATGTCGATTGGTTCAATTTGCCGTCAAGTGGGCGCCGTATTTTCTCTGCGCATTACTGTTTGCAACCGGATCCAAGCGAATTTTCTTTATTTGCTAACTTGTTTGGTATTATGGGTGCATTTCCTTTTAAGCCGAAGGCTACTTTGCTACTTCTCCCCACTTTGCGCGTGCTGGTGCCTGCTGTTTTGTAAAGTAGGCACAGATGCCTACTTTAAGCAGAGTACAGATGAGAGCGAGTTGACAATACCTTGGACCAACGGACAATGTGTCCCTGGGTATGTGCCCAAATAGACAACTAGGTTCACTGGATATCGCAACGTTTGAATGAGCATTGCGTTGTATTTGGGTCATTAGCAATACATTTCCGTAACTTTCTAAAACATTTCTTTCATTACTGTTAAGTTTGTGTAACATTTGCTTTAACATTTGCGTAAATATAAACGAAATTGTCGAATAGCATTAATTCCCTTATCAGTGTGAGACCCGTCGAATTTGTCCCAGCTTTTTTTCCCCAGTTTTTGCTGAACTATTTTGCTATATTGCAAAGTTTGGTAGGCCAACATCAAGTTCTTCATATACAATTGCGCTCACTTTCATGCACGCACCACTCGACAAGACTTTGATAGTCTGCACTTATCGTATCAATGAGGGGAAGGGCCAGAGTTTTAAAACAAGACAACGTTGTATTTCCTCAGTTCCTATATTTAAATAAAATAAAGACGTTATATGTCCATTCTTGACCTTACAGCTAACACAGAACGACTACCGTCGAAAACTTGCGACAGTGCCCCTTGCTTCTTTTTGCAAGTATTATTCACCAATTTATGTCTTAATATGCTTCTAATGTGCCATTTCCTGAATGTTGAACTGGTAATTCTGCCATAATATTTTCGTACGCTATGCTTCAATTTGGTTTATGAAATATTCTTCTTATTCACATTATTTTAAAACAGCCTACTTGTTGGTGTAGTGGGTGAAAGCCATTACTTGATAGTGGGGACTAGCCGCCACTTCGCTTAGAACCTACAATCCACTGCACGACTAAAGGAAGAGCCATATTGAAGAGTAAGCAGCGTAATGGATTTAAGAGAAGAGCAAAAACATGCTGCAGATAGAGACCACAGCAGGGAAAGCTCAGCCGTTCGGTAAGTGTGCTTGTAAATCACTATAATAACGATTGCTAATGACCACACTAAAATTTACATGACTTATCGAAAGCGTGATGAGTGATTCTGTTCCACATGGAAGTATGGTGCCCCGTAGCAGAACAGGATCGCTGTCAAATAGTAGGTAAAATAGCGAGTAGCCAACATTGTCATGAAGGGACGAATTATACGTGAAGGACCGGGTCATATGGCAGAAAAACTTGCCAGTTCTGGTCGTCGGCAGAAACGTATGTAGCTAGCATGTGGGTAAGCGTTTTGTTAAGTCGTTCAGTAAGGTCGTTTGTCTATGGATGATAATCTGTGGCTATTTGATGCTCAGCAGAATATGAGCGGTAATGATGCCGTCTATGAACTTGGACAAGAAGTAACGACCGTGATTCGTGAGGAGCTGCCATGGAGTGTCATGATGCAAGGTGACGTTGTGCAGGAGGAAATTCACACTTGACTTAAAGCTCAAAGGGGAACGAGGCCACAAAAAAGGAAGGCCAGACTCGTCCTGTCTGGTCTTCCTTTTTTGTGTCCACGATGTCTGCCGCGCAACTAGCGAGCAGGGTTCGCGTAATGACGTAGCGTGTGGCGTAATCGGTCGCAAGAATATATTTTTTTTTGAAAAGCCGCATAGTGGGCATAATACAAGCGCTGAGGTGTCATACATTTCTCAATTATACCACCTTGTATGTCGCAAGTATGCTAAAGGTATCAGAAATGCAAGATGAGAGAGAAGGAGAGAGAGATGAAGGAAAGGCAAGAAGGTATTGCGAGAAATTGTTTAAACACTCGTCAGGCTTCAATATCACGTTGTTTAAGCGCTACCTAGTTCCCGTGCAGAACTCTGTTCAATGTTTTTATGCTCTAGGTGGTAAGGTCGAGTCAGTGACCACAAAGCCTATTATTATTGCTAGTTAGAGTACTAGAGTAATGATCCCCGCATTAAATAGAATTGTGAATTATTTGAGGTGCGTGTGTAGCGCGCAGATTACCATTTCGCTTACGACAGTAGTCCATTATAATAAATGAAGGTGTTAGAGCAGCAGGCTTTGAACCTTCATTACTCTACTTGAAACCTTGAAGTCCATGAGATTTTTACCTACTTGGACACTTTTCTGGCAGAACCTTGGTGTACGTGCTTCTTTAGATATTTTTGTATAGTTATTCACACCCACGTGATAAACAATCGTCGACTAAACCAAAGTGAAGCATAGACGTCATTTCATCGTGCCTTGATGGATCGCGCTTTAACAGATGGACAATGTTTTGGTTCAGAAAACACTCTATCTTGTTTTCTCAAACATACTTGTAAAAAAAAAAAGAGGCAGAGAGCTTTATTTGCTAAGCGACTAAATCTATGGAGTCTTATAGTTCAGTCAGCACGCTTATTATATTCTAGAATGTGGTATCTTACAGGGCCTTCTTTTCTTACTCGCCGACCAACAGTCACGAAGCGGCAACACCACCAGCACTCAATTAATAAATAATCAATTATTTATTTATTAAATAAATAAATGCAAGTTATTTTAATAAATAATTTATTAAAATAAATAATTAATTTGTTTTTTTTTTATTCATGAGGTCAAGCCATTCGTCATCGGAGACAAGTTCGTACGGAACCCACGAGTCGACTGAAGGTTCTACAGATCCGAGCGAAGCAGAGTCGCATCGCCGAAGTGATAGACATAGTGATGAGCCGAGCGAAACAGGCTCGTCGGAGACCAGCTCATACGACTCGCATGGACCGGCGGACGACCTCGGAGAACCGCACGTGGTTGCTGTCGACGTTGAGGACGACGTCCAAGAGACGGCGTGGTGTGAGCCCCTTGGCAGTGCGGCCGTCGCGGCGCTGGCACTGCTCGCAGCCTTCTTAATAACCGTCGTGTTCATGACACTGAGAAGCCTCTACGGATACGATGTAAGTGTGCAATTCATATTAAGGGAACAGAGAAGGCCGACCAAAGTGGTGTGATCAAAGGGATTAAACCTTTTGGCGTTCACATGAAAGCCTCGTTTATAATCTAAAGTGGGTTGAAACATCGAGTTCAACTTTGTTTCAGTCAACTCTTTAGGGATCTTGCGTTGGAAACCGAAATATTATCGTGATTCCTGATCAGGCTGCGTTTCTTTTTTCTGTTGTCTTAATTGTAGGAATTCAGATGCGGCAGTTGCCTCCGGTACTTTTCCATGTTGATAACTAAAGCCCCTTCCTAGTTACTGTGCTGTGTAGTTCCTTCATGTTCCGAGAGGGTATTGCAATACGCATTTCTTAAAAATTATTTTTCAGCGTTCATCAGTTCCTGTAGCCCTTCTCTGTAGACACTTGTCAGTTACGTACGCGTAATGGTAGACCGCACAGGGCATCTATTACAACGCATTACTCTTACTTCCCGACCCGGCGAGATGCCGTCCAAATAAAGTTGCAGTTGTACAACTTTCCTATACAGTGCTAATTTCCAGCGCAACAATGGGACAACCAAATAAGCAAGACAAGACTGAGTGCCAGCGTTGTGCCTTTCTTTTCTTGTCTATTTCTTTGCTTCATTTTTGCGCTACAAATTAGCACTACATAAACCGACTAGCCCACCAGTATATATTCTTACCAATTACGTTGGCCATGCAGCTCAGTTTGCCTCCATTGCAGGATAAGAATAGAAACGTGCGAGATACCCGATGGCGCAGTATCGCGGCAGGTGGTGGTGAAAGGATGTTCTGTTAAAGCGATAAACAAGCTGTTATCAGCTAGCCTGAAGCCACAATGCTGTTGCTTAATAGCTATGGCATTCTACTGCAGATCACCATTTAATAGGTTCGGCTCCTCGCTACGCCGGCCACATTATACTAAGGCGGGACATGAGAACGTCAGTGTTTTTGTTTATAGACAGACCTTAAAGAAACGAGCCATGTGCGATAAATTGATATAGAGCCAGCCCAATGCAGTGTCGCTTAGAGCCACTGTTCATTTGGTTGTTGAACCCCATTAAGGAACCAGTTGTATTTATGCTGAATTATTTCAATCTAGTTTCCATTAGAGTAATGTTCAAATTATAACATTCCTCACAATATAGATCCCCCCCTCTCTTATTTTATGCTGAAGATAAAACATTCCATTCTCATTATTTGAAAAGTGTGCAGCGACTCGGGAGCAATCGAGCGTGTTGTGTTTTTTTTTTATGATTCGGTTTTGAGTTATTGATTTGTTCTTAGCGGTTTAACTCCGTCGCCGTGGTGTCACAGGGACGTTGAGACACCAGGCGTCATACAGATTTGTCAGAAGCAATACATAGGCACATTTCGAGTAGATCTGTACATTTTAGCTTGAACTTCTACTATGTAGGACTAATAGCACTTATAAATCGTGCGTTATACTCCAGCTGTCCCCTTTTTTTTTTTTTTTGTCTCTATAGCGAGTGTAGTGCCCCTCGTTAACCTTGAACAAGTACACGACCTTGATAAAGATAAATGCGTGGATTTTAGGAGAGACCTGAGAGATAGAAACGTGTGATATATTTTAGCGTTACTCACACGTATTAAGTTTGAGATTTTCAGTGTTTTTGGTTGCGGTTTTGAGAATTTAAAGGCGCGACATGACTAACAGTAATCATCACGTAAAGCAAATTTTGCGAGAATGTTCATGCGGAATTCAAGACAATTCAATGCATGTGCTTGATCAGCTGCTCTCAAGGTGCACGACGTTCACCTTTACACGCTTTTATCTTTCCTCTTAGAATTTTACCTGGTTTCTTAGATATAGTAGGTTACAACAATTACGCAAGGCTTCGGCGTGTCGAATGGGCGTGCCACCACTGAAGCGTTCCATTAACTTGGAGACTTTTCTTCGATAGAAATCACTTTCATTTCCCTCAAGCTCCTCGTAACCGTTGCCACGGGTTCCTGATACAGCTGCTGCAAGCTGAGCTCGGGCGGCTTCTTATTGTCCTTCCGACCAATGTAGCACAGTCGCTAAAGTTTGCAATCACAAAATAATAGGAAGTAAAATAGCAGTTATTAATACTTCGCTCTTCTGTCCATATATTTGTTGCAGGTAGAGATAACTGCCAACGAAATTGACGAAGAGCCAACGTTGTCATTCTTGCGGCTGCCAGTGGAGGAGCCGGCAGTCATGGCATTTAGTGAGCTTGACGAACATGAAAGACTGCTCCAAGGAACGTCAATGCGAACGCAGCAAACAACGCGAATTGCAACACTCAATGATTCCATGGAATTCAACAACGCGACAGTATTCTGGATTAGGAGAGTTCAAGTAGGCGGTGACGATCAGATACTGCCGATTTACAGCGTTCCTACGACACGAAACAAGCTAAGGATGCGAAGACTACGAACGTGGACCAAGCCTCCCAGCAGAAGCAGAGAGAGGCAGCGAAAGAAACTATCGAAGGTAGCTTTCATCGAACTTAAGGAATTTAAGAAACATACCGTGAACATAGAACTTGTTGTTAAGGCAAACACTGCCACTCTCGGGGACTTTCGTCAGTCAAAATCGACAAAAGTCAGTCATGGAGGCTATTTAAAAGTGAATCACCATAGCAGTGCTCAAAAATTAGGCGGGTTTGCCGGCTTACAAAATCCGTTCTACATGGAGTACCACTCTAAAAGAAAACGTTCACGACTTGGAAATGATGCAGCGCATATTGTCTCTAATCAAGAAGGAAACAAGGCTGAACTGTCTTCGGCAGCAGCCACTGCCACATACATGGCCTGGAAGAAGCAATCCTTGATGGAAAATGTGGCCAATAGTTCTGTAAAGAGCATATACACGGGGCAGTCAGCTCTACTTGCCGGAGTACGCTTTGATGCCCTACCGTATTCAGACAAAGCGATCAGAGAGTCAATGGCGGATTCACTGAACCAATCACATCACGCGATGCAAGCTAGTACGTTTTCTCTGTTCCAAAATGGCACAAATGCGACCCATGAAGAGAAACTGCGATAAAAATAAGGCCGAAGCTACGCAGTGCAGCTCTCAAAAATGTCAAGTACCTCAAGAATTTATTGCGGGCCTAACTGATGCTGTTGAAACGGATCCTTGTGAAGACTTCCAGCAACATGTGTGTGGTGGACAGCAAGCGCGGTCACGTGGGCTTTATACGCAGGTAAGAAATCGACTGGTAGTTGTAACGCAAACTCATACCTTAGCTCAGTAGTGTTTGTTTTGGTTAAATATAGGCTTCCGTGAATGCGTGACATGTGGGAACAAAATGTGAAGGTGCAACCCTACCTACCTGCTTTTCTTGAACAAAGTAATTCGGAAAATTCGCTTTTACAGTGTTCTACCGACAGTTTGCCGTTTTAAAGGTCAGATTATGAGTAATCTCCAAGTGACAAAAGTAAAGAAAGAAACATGCCGTTGCTTCAGCTTAACCAGCGAGGCTAGTATGACACTCCAACCTCACCGAAAGGTGAGATTGGACCGCTCTACGAACTCTCGCTTATATATATATATATATATATATATATATATATATATATATATATATATAAAGTTAAAAGAAGTGCAGGCACACGTAGAAAAACAAAAACATTTGAATGTCGACGTTACGGCCGGGGTCCGGCCTTCATCTTGATGAATATACCCGGACCCCGGCCGAAACATCGACAGTACAATGTTTTTTTGTGTTTTTTGTTCCACGTGCGCCTGCACTTCTTGTAACTTATTAAACACCGAACTATATATATATATATATATATATATATATATATACACTACAGAGGGAGCCTGTCGCATAGTAGCGCTAACGTCCTTACTGATTTGGCTTCCCGTTCAAAATCTGACCGACGAACCAGCCCAATCATGTAATGGGGCAACACTCACAGGCTTTTGGATCGAACCAAAATATATGCCATAGCATCAATTTTGTGGCATGCCAGCCATTTCCTTCCAAATGATACAACGACAATAAGAACTGGCAAAGAAAGCGGTATTTCTCGTGCTTGATTTCATTTACTTACGTGAGAAAGTAGAATTAGGCAAGACATTAAAAGAAATGCTAACCCACATTTTCCGTCTGGTGTATTCGCTTAATTCTGCAGTTGCCTACTCCGTAATGACACCCCGAGGTCTCAAGTTTACGAACATGAAACAAATATTCAGTTGTACTATATTTAACTGCGACGAAGCAAAACGCGCGCCAAATGGAGCAACGTCCGCGAAAATGTTCACCAGAACTATCGACATGTAGCGGCAATGTAGGGTTATGGCCACGTGACATAACTGACACGCTGGTTAGTGCAACGGTTGTAGCGCACCTTGTTTGTCTTGCCAAAGCTTTCCACGTCGAGCGAATAGGTGACAGAAAGTTAGAAGCGAAAGAAGCGACACCAGAGCGCCCGTGTCAATTGCAAAGTGCAGCATGAAAAATGAATCAGTGTTTGATGTGCCGCGCACAGTTTTTAGGCGACACAGAAATCGTGTCGCTTCCGACCACAACACATGACCCACCAGGCCGACTGACACGTGCGCGAGTGGTTTGGGATACTATGCGACTACTATCTTCGGTTTTGGTGCTGTAAAGAGCGTGTTCGTCAGTACAGCATGCGCCACCAAGCTGCACTGCTTTTGGCACGTGTTTTCAACTGGTCCCATTAACCAGAATATAAACAGCAATTTATTTTATTGACAACATATTCAAGTCCTTGTGGCGCATGGAGGAGGAACAAGGTATGAATATATAAACACAATACAGAAGGCTAGAACGCTAGTTGCACGTTAGAAAAATTGTTGCACCATAGCGACATTACGTTGTTGGCAGCTATTCAACAAAGCAAAAAAAAATGCTAGATAGCAAATATTTTGTATCACTTATCGGTTGACTGCACCAATATGTAAAATTAAATGCTATATAAACCATCTATTTGCAAGGTTCTCCTATCTGCAAATTTAAGAACCGAACCAAGGGTGTACGATTGGATATACGAATTGAATATGTGTTCAATGCGCTGTATTACATCGCTAGAGACACGAGCCGCTCGACTGATATTTTTTTTCACTGCATCGCAGATGCGAGATGAAGCATTTAACTCACTCAAGGCCCTACTCGACTCCTCGTTGGTTTTGGAGACCAACGACACGGTGACGCGGAAGGCGGTCAACCTGTTTCGAGCCTGCACGCGATTCCCCAAAGAGGGACTCGCCCTGGAGCTGCCCCGAATAAGGCGCTTCCTCGAGTCCGTTGGAATGAATCTCACTGGCCGGCAGGAGCAGGGCGCTAAGGACACGATGGACAACCCGGTCTTGCCCATGCTTCGTCTTTCGCTTCAGTACGCGCTCCACACTTTCGTGGCCTTCCGCGTTGATGGCCTAAACATCGTCAACGGCAAGAAGATTATGCGCGTAAGAGACTGCACTCTTTCCATGTGTGTGAATGGGATTCGCCGGGACACTACACTAGAATTCGGACGTTTCATTTTTTTCTTTAAAGATATCGGAAAGGAATTGGTGACGTCAGCATGCAGGCGGCCTAACATAAGGTTTCTGGGATTTTTAACCACGTTAATAAAAAATTATCGTGTTTTACGTGCCAAACCCACAATAGGATTATAAGGCACGCCGTAGTGGCGAAAACCGGGTTTATTTTGACCACCTGGAGTTATTAACGTACACCTAATGCACGTTACACGAGCGTTTTTGCATTTTGCCCCTATCAAAATGCCGCCCGGCTGGTATTGCACGGCTGGTATTGAACGGAATAAATTTTTTTCCCAATTTCATAGGCTGTGTCACGTAGCTACATGCCTAAAATAAGGTTGTAAAGCTCAAATTACAGCAACAGATAAGGGTTAAGTGTATGTTGCCACTACATATCAATCAATGTTCTTACTCTGACATACACACTGCATTACCAAAACAGAACTAGTAATACCCATACGCGCCAGATAAACAATGTGTAGACAGCCATGCTTCGGGCACGGAGACATGCAGGAAAGCTACTTTGATTGTGAGACAAGCCTACAGTTTTCAGTCATGTTTATATGACAGCGAATTTTATTTATTTTATTACCTCCATCGTATTCTCTGTTCGCTATCACAGGTTGTCGTCAGCAGGACCGACCACGATTGGCTGAAAGAGAGGGCGACGCTCAGCGAGCAAGAGAAAAAGGACTTCTACGCCGGCGTTCTGCTAGTATACGAAGCCAAACCATTGCGACCAGAGATTGTGATGCTCATCCCGGACATCGCAAACTTTGAATCTGAAGGTACAAATTTAGCATTTAATAGGTTGATTTACATTAGCAACCACAACCGTATACCACGGTTAGTCAAGATGGTGATTTAGAATAAGGAGGACACTAAAATTAAGTTTCCCAAAATCTGCCCTGGACGCCAGACGTCTTCCTCTCGACAAAATTACCTACACTGGTTATGCAGCATGTCAAAGCAGCTTCATTTTATCGTTTTTTTTTTTTACAGTAACCATTACGGCCAGGAATTCGTCTAAGACATCTGCAATTTTCAGTGCGTGTGGCCACGCATAATCTTACAAACCCTAGTCACGATGCTGAGTTGAGGTGCCTGTAGACAGCTTACCGCAGTTCGTGCAATTTGTTAACAGTAACATCGAAAAGTCAGTGCACATGCAAGCCCCCCCCAACTTTCTCAGTTACATTACAGAGCTAGACTAACCTGTTATTGTGGTGTTGCACAATGTTGATTAATTGTGGCAGACCAGGCAGGCGAAGTCTGTATACGCGTTGATTCTCGAGGCATATGAATGTATGAATGACTCCATGCAATCACAACAGGTAATGAGTTGTCCGTAATATATATAACAAAACAATGTAAGCATGTAGGAAAAACATACCAGGACTTTACTGACGTTTCGGCCAGGGTCCGGCCTTCATCAAGAGTATATATATATATATATATATATATATATATATATATCGACGTTATCAAAACCATCTGTAACGTATCGGTATGTTTTCGCCTACTATTAGTCTACAGATATGGCTCTACTATCTTCTAAGGCGCCCACTCCTGCGGCGAGCGTCGGCGTAACCGAGATGACGAGCGCAATAGCGAGGGATGAAGTAGCAACGGGAGTGGAAGTGGGAATGAAAGGCGGCGATAGCGAAGAGAGCGCGAGGAAGAGGGTATGGCGAAAGCGTGAGAAGAAAAGCCTGCGCCGCGCAAGACGTGTCCTGCGACGATCGCTACTATATGGCGCCAGAGTACCGCGCGTTGTCTTTTCACTTCTTTATCTTTCTTCGGTCACAGCTTTTCATCGGCAAACAAATGTTAAACGTCATCCCTCGACTCACGACGCGTCTTCGTGTATTAGAAGTTTCTCGAATGTTATCGATAGTTATATCCGTTGGCTGTTGTCGTCAAACGTTCTTGTAATCTGATCGCATGCACGACGCGATTTGTGTAGTACTTTCTGGAAGCCACGCGGGCCCCCGCGATTACATTGGAACCTTCGACTAGTAATGTAGAAAAGCCGACGCACTTGACCCGCAGTTAAGATTTTCGACGATCTCTGACGCTGCTCGCCGCTATAGTTGTGCTTGAATTTTACTTGTTTTGCTGGTCACAAGTTCGCCCAATAACGATCAGAGGCTCAGCGCCGCCGCCGAGAGGACCCTGTCGTTCAGAATCAAATTCTTTGCCACAACATATCGCGAATTCAAAACACCTAAACAACTGCGCTCAAAGTTCGCGTTAGGG
The DNA here is from genome assembly GCF_013339745.2 of Dermacentor silvarum. Lineage (NCBI taxonomy): Eukaryota > Metazoa > Arthropoda > Arachnida > Ixodida > Ixodidae > Dermacentor > Dermacentor silvarum. The sequence continues at coordinate 159,614,739 of NC_051159.1, read as the reverse complement.
AGTATCGTAATCATCTGTGATTTTTTTTAATTTCTTCGGCGCAGTAAAAAATCAAGGCAGTAAATATGCTTAGAAGCAGCCCAGGCGATTTTAGGGTATTTTTGTGCCAACGATTATCACGAAGCTATTGCAGCCCTCCTAAGACTGCGTGCCCGAGCGTTGTCAGCAAGAATTGTGAAACTTCCACAGCGCCAGTACGTTTTATCTAGTGGTCTTTGTCTCACCTGTATCAGATAATTGTCAGTGTTATCTGGTGACACTTTCCGCTTGTAACTGTAACGAAATAGTCAGATGTAGCCACGTTAGGATCTATAAATAGCGGAAGAGTAAATTATTGCCCGTTTAGAGTCCCAAGGATACCACTATCAAATGCACACTAAGTGGATATTAGTTAGGGGAGAACTAAGCACCAGCCACCGACTAAACACAACTTCCCTTTGAATAATCCGTTAACATCTAAAAGAGTTTCAGAAAAAGTATATGCAGGGCTTGTAGAAATATACATAAAAAACTAAGTGTACTAAAATATGTCCATCACTGCTACAAACCTAACGAAATATTTTAACAGCTTTCAGGAAATTAGTACACCAAGAGCGAATACCGAGAAAGTACAGGGAACGATCATTCGTTCGCGTGGAAGACTTGGCTACCTATGCTCACTGGTACGGACAAGCAGGTGAGTTAGCGAGCTGCGTGAAATAACTAGTAAGTTGTAGCGTACCTTGCGACGTACCAACAACGCATGACCTTTGCTGCGCTTTCGGTGGTCGTGGGTATATTCTATCCGCTGCTAATTCATTCTTTGGTAGGCTGTTTTAAAAAGTGTCCGCAACGAACTTTGCTGATTTGTTATTCCAAAGTATTTTCATACCTAGAATCTGCAACTCAAGCACAAATTGAACGCACGCGTCAGTTGTTTCGTAGAGAATTCTCTGGCCGTGTGCTGATTATCGTGTTTGACTAAAAGCTCAAAAAATGCAACGCTCTCAGCAATGCAGGATACGGTGCGGCTACTCGGAGGATATAAACTCCAGCAAGGCTAATAAGAGGGTTAGTTAATATTCTGTAACGAGTAGAGTACAACAGGTTAAAGAAAGTCGAGAACGACAGAAGGGACTGAATTTACAAGCGCTTAACTTCGAACAAAATTTTATTGAAGGTAAACGGCATGATTGGTCCTACTCTTTGTTTTGCATATGATTTCTGGTAATCCCTGTGTACATATTCATTCCGTTTTCCTAAAGAAAATTGTTTATTTAAGCGCTTGTTCATGTCCATCTTATCCCCGTCTTTCTTTTGCTTCAACTGTATATTTGAAACAAAAATTATATTCGGGTGTATTACGTGTCAAAAGTACGATATGATTATGAGACACGCCTTAGTGGGGGACTCCGGGTTAATTTTGACTACCTGGGTTTCTTAAACGTGCATGCAATGCACGGGTGTTTTTTTTTTTTAACACGAAAGTGTTTTATGCCGGGGTCCACCAAGACTTCACTGACGTATTTCCGTCACGGAAATACGTCACACGAACATACACGAACATAATACAAAGAAAGAAACCAGAAGAAAAAGTTCCACAAACATGCAAAATTTGGAAATCGAACCCACGACCTCTCGGTCCGCGACGATAGATCGCCGAGCGTTTAACCCATTGCGCCACAAACGCATTTGCAGAGAGCTACACAGACGCGCCTTATATATCTAACACTCCTCCGTGTACCCGCGCTCTTGCTCGGGGCGGTGCCGCCGCCTACGAGCAGAAAAGAGAAGTACTGCATTATGACACTAACGCGGACCGACAGTGAACGCTTCGGTGGTCTCAGCACTACGACGCCTCGATGCCAGCATTCGAAGGGACGCTGGCATCAAGAAGCACTACCAACGCCTAGGTGGCGTTCACCGTACTCAGCACAGCGGAGCGTGGCCTCCGCAATTAGCTCTGAAAATGTTTCTGAAGTTGATCGCGGAGGCTGCAATTACGACGCGCTGTACGCGCTGATTTGACTCGGTGACGATTCAGTTACGTGCTTTGTCTTGCGCGTTGTATTAGTGTGTCAGTTACGTGCTTCGTCTTTCGCGTTGTGCTAGCGTGTGCAGCGTAGTGCAGCTTCCATATGCACGACGGTTGCTCATGGTCATCGACGTTGGTAGTCGTGATGGAGGAGACGTGCCACCAGGCGTCAGCGTGGGTGCATCAACGCCTAAGGGCGCTTTAGCCACAAAACACCAATAGACATTATATATCAATGTGCAATAAACATTACACTACTTCTGTGAAGACACGTTTCACTTTCGTGTTCTATACCGATTCCTATATAAGAGGGATCAACCACATTTTTTTCTTCTTTTATTGCAATTATATAGACACTCAAAAGCAGATTTCTGCCGTTGGCGTCGCCGTCGTCGTCGCTGTGAGGTTCCGTATGACTTCAATGGAGATGAAATCGTCGCCGCGATGATAAGTGGTTCTTGAGGGAAAGGGAAAGGTTGGCGCTATCTTCTGCAGCCCTTGAGGGAGCACGGCTCAGCGCCGATGATGATGATAAGTGGTTCTTGAGGGAAAGGGAAAGGTTGGCGCTATCTTGCCGAACGCTGTATGTGCGAGTGAAAGGGCGCGAGGGACGCGTGCTTTCACGGGGAGTGAACGCACGGCGGAGAACAAACGCGCGTTCTGCGCTGTGCTCCCTTGATAAGTGGTTCTTGAGGGAAAGGGAAAGGTTGGCGCTATCTTCTGCAGCCCTTGAGGGAGCACGGCTCAGCGCCTGTGCTCCCTTAAGGGCTGCAGAAGTAGGCATCTCTTTCCTCCTCTACAATCACCATATATGTAGAGCAAACGTGCCTTCTTCCGACGCGCGACAGGCCGTGGGGGAGGGGGGGGAGGGAAGGGAGGCGATGTTTAGCTGCGGCACCAAGTGCTTATTTATATCAGAGGCTCCGGCAACAGTCACCAACGCCGCACGCACTTTGAGCGAACGCGGGCAAAACGCCGGCGGCGTCGACACCAGTTCTGCGTGTTGCCGGTGCTGCTGCATGTCCAAGTTTATACAGCTGATAAAGCTGCTATCATTACTCCGTATAGCTCTCTTCAAATTTGCTATCGCAATTGATGCTTCGCCTTTCAGGTGAAACTGCGACTTTTTTTTTCTTTGTGTTCTTTTTTTTGCATTTAGGGTAAGTGGCCAGCCCCCCCCCCCCCCCCCCCCAAATATATTAATTGTACTGAAGAAGAACGAGCAGTATGCAGTGCTTCAAGAAAGACGACGACGACGAGTTGGTCGAAGCCGTGTGCCTGTGTTGCCTGCGCTGTGTAACCTCTCGTTGCAGTGCTCTACGCTCTAATTAATTACACTAGAGTGCCTCTCTACATTTGGTGGAGGTGCTGGGCCCTTTACCGACCTGGAACTCCGCAGCCGGACGCTCCCTCCCGTCTCTGCCATGCCTGAGGACGCCGAACAGCCCGATCCTCCCCAGGCTTCGCCTGTTGTCTGCTCCGGTGCCCTACGCCACCGCGATCCTCCTGTCTTCAGTGGCGCCGACGATCATGACGTCGAGGATTGGCTCTCCTCATACGCCCGCGTAAGTGCGCACAACAAATGGGACGACAAGGATAAGCTGACTAACGTCAACTTCTATCTTTCTGGAGTCGCTCATCTCTGGTTCCGGAATCATGAATCCGACCTTACCACCTGGACTGCTTTTACTAATTATTTCAAAGAGGTCTTCGGTCGCCCTGCTGTGCGAAAGCTTCGTGCGGAACAACGCTTGCGTGGTCGCGCTCAGCAAAAGGGTGAAAACTTCACCAGCTACACTGAAGATGTCGTTGACCTTTGTCGGCGCATCAACCCCACTATGCCAGAAAGTGACAAGATAAAGAATGTCATGAAAGGCATCGACGATGATGCCTTCCAGATGCTCTTGGCGAAAAATCCTCGAACGGTTGACGAGGTGATCACCCTGTGCCAGAGCTACGATGAGCTCCGCAAACAACGCCTCACTACGCGCCGAGCTGAAAGAAATTATGAAAGAAATGCTCACACGTTTAACAACAACAAAAATACTATTACTTTACTGACGTTTCGGCCGGTGGTCCGGCCTTCATCGGAGTGAATGAGAATACACAAGACGTTCGTTCCCAAGGTGTCGGGAAGTCACGTGGAAAGCACATGTGGCTCCAAACAATGTGTAAGGGGAAAAAACAAAATAAACAGCAAAAATACCCGTTTTTTTAACACGAAAGTGTTTTATGCCGGGGTCCTCCAAGACTTCACTGACGTATTTCCGTCACGGAAATACGTCATAGAACATAATACAAAGAAAGAAACCAGAAGAAAAAGTTCCACAAACATGCAAAATTTGGAAATCGAACCCACGACCTCTCGGTCCGCGACGATAGATCGCCGAGCGTTTAACCCATTGCGCCACAAACGCATTTTCAGAGAGCTACACAGACGCGCCTTATATATCTAACACTCCTCCGTGTACCCGCGCTCTTGCTCGGGGCGGTGCCGCCCCCTACGAGCAGAAAAGAGAAGTACTGCATTATGACACTAACGCGCACCGACAGTGAACGCTTCGGTGGTCTCAGCACTACGACGCCTCGATGCCAGCATTCGAAGGGACGCTGGCATCAAGAAGCACTACCAACGCCACCTAGGTGGCGTTCACCGTACTCAGCACAGCGGAGCGTGGCCTCCGCAATTAGCTCTGAAAATGTTTCTGAAGTTGATCGCGGAGGCTGCAATTACGACGCGCTGTACGCGCTGATTTGACTCGGTGACGATTCAGTAACGTGCTTTGTCTTGCGCGTTGTATTAGTGTGTCAGTTACGTGCTTCGTCTTTCGCGTTGTGCTAGCGTGTGCAGCGTAGTGCAGCTTCCATATGCACGACGGTTGCTCATGGTCATCGACGTTGGCAGTCGTGATGGAGGAGACGTGCCACCAGGCGTCAGCGTGGGTGCATCAACGCCTAAGGGCGCTTTAGCCACAAAACACCAATAGACATTATATATCAATGTGCAATAAACATTACACTACTTCTGTGAAGACACGTTTCACTTTCGTGTTCTATACCGATTCCTATATAAGAGGGATCAACCACATTTCTTTTTTGCATTTCGCCCCCAACGAAATGCGGCTGCTGAATTTCATACTTGTCAGGGAACATTAACTCAGGGCGTGAAGCTATTTTTCATAGAGTTACTCTACAGGAAAAACAGGGCGCGAGAAGTGGCAACCGCAAGAAGGCCGCCACGTTGCTTCTTCTAATATTTATAACGCTAAAAATAAAACATGATGGAAAACTAGCGTTTACATATAGCAGGTACGTATGCATATTGTGTAGAGTTCATTCCATATATTTTTTCAGAGAGATCCGATGGCTATTTATAAACTTGCTATGTAGAAGTTACGGTGCGCGAAAGGGTGCGTTTGAAGGCACCGGAAGTGTCACGAATTAGGCGTTCTAGAAACAGACACTTGACGTGATATATATATATATATATATTGTACTGAAGGCGAATGACCGCGCTTCGATGTCTGGGAAAAGAAGACGACGATTAGCGGTGGTGGTTGTTGCCGCTCTAGCTCGCGCTTACCAGTAACCAAACCTGCCTTCTGAATAGACTTCTGCATGCAACGTAACGTCTAGGCCTGCTTGAAGACCAACACGCCCCATTTGAAGTGGTGGAGGTAGCAGCGTACTGTTCATTCTGGAACTTCGCAGCCGGACGCTACCATCAGCTTTCACCATGACTGATCCCGGCCCATCGCAAGCTGCTCCCGCGCAAACGACAATCCTCTGTGCTGGCGTGCCCCGACAACGCGACCCACCTATATTTAGCGGCACCCACGACCAGGACGTCGAGGATTAGATCGTCGAGTACGAACGAGTGAGCTCTTGTAACAAATGGGATGACTGCGCCAAGCTTACGAACGTTCACTTTTACATCACTGATGTAGCCGGCCTCTGGTTCAAAAACCATGAAACCGAAATCACGAACTGGTCGACCTTCACGGCAGCCGTCGCGGAGGTCTTCGGTCGTCCCGCCGTGCGCCGGCTTCACGCGGAACAGCGCTTGCGCAGTCGAGTCCAACGCAGGGAGGAGACGTTTACAAGTTACATCAAAGCGCGGTCATTCGTCTTCAGTACAATATACAGGGTGTTTCAGCGAACACTATCAAAAATTCTTATAGGTTGCCTGTGGCAGATAGCCCAATTCTAGTTCATGAGCTGGTCTACTCGAAGAGGCGGACATTACTTGCAGAAGAAATTGAAATGCATAATCGAATGATTAACAAAAATTCACCAATTAAGTTTTTAACTAATTACCTGATGGCCCATATTGGGATTTAAAAATTGTAGCCATGGAGTTAACAAGGCGTAAACACATGCTAAATCTATATCCCAGTTATAAATACGCATCACGCCAACGCTTCAACTATAGTATCTCAGTTCCTACTAAGGCAAATGACAAACAAAAGAATTTGACCGTCACGACGGGGCGATAGCCAGTCCGACGTGGCGCAAGACGCGGCTGTTGTAGCTCGGACGTGACGCAGACGTCCGCCTCCGTCGCTGTCGCTCGAAAGGGCTGGTTTCCGCATTGGGTGGCAGTGCACCCGGGACTCACGTGGCGTAGGATGTGGACATCCTCTATAGTGCGCCGGGTCGCTGACGTGGCCAGGCGATTGCCTTTGTGGCATTGGATGGTGAGACGTGACGGCTTCACGGGGCTGGGGCACTGCCATGGCACCGTAGCCGGGACTTAGGAGCTGAAGCTGTCGCCGGCCATCTCGCAGACGTCCCCTTTCCGGTCCGTCACCAGAGCACAGCTGGCGATGTGTCTGCACCAGTCCATGTCCACGTCAGCAATGCCAGCTCATCCCACCTCGCCTCCTTTTTCTACCCCTCCTCTCGCGCTTCACGCGCTTCACGTGCTTCGCGCATCACGTCTCCACCCCCGCTTCATTTCGCTGATCGGCGTCATCGTTTTCTTCACATATTAGAGTGAAAGCTCTACTACGCCATGTCTCGGAAGATCATCGCGTCGCAATGACCTTGAGCCGCCGGGGCGCGAGCCGCCGGAGCGCGAGCGCAAGTGTGGCAGGTGTGACCTCACGCCACGTGATCCGCTGCGGAGTGGCATCGCAGCTGCGCTCGCTCGAAGCTTCGCCACTGCGGTGCCACGTAACTAGTCTAGAGTTTAACGTCTGCTTCGCCGGCGCTTGGCCACTCAGTCTCGCCATCGATGACGCATCGGCTGGGCCGTCTGTGCGTGCGCTTCAGCGGAAGCGACAGGCTGAATCCAATTATCCAGTAGATATAGCTAGACGGCAGGCTGCAAAATCTGAAGCAAAATCAAAGTTGGTTGCTGAAACATCGGAGCAAAGGGAGGCCAGATTAACATGTTATAGGGAAGCTTACGAACCGCGGAAACAAGTAATAATGAACACTGCATCCATAGTCTCTGCAAGACAAGTCAAACAGACCTTTTGGTCGGGATAACTAGGTTTTTTTTTTTTTTCGCCGCAAGATAGCCCTGTCCCTCATGACAAACTATATGGTGATCATAACAAGGGAGGCTCGGGATCCCGTTCATTGCGCGTCTCGTCTGAATCTCATCTTGTTGTTAGTGTCTGCGCGCCTGCCTAGCGTATACCAACATGGTGGTTGAATGAATGAGTTCTGGGGTTTTACATGCCCAAACCACGATTTTATTATAAGGCACGTCGTAGTGAGGGACTCCAGAATAATTCTGACTACCAGGGGAACTTGGCCTCAATGCACGGGACACAGGCGTTCTTGCATTTTGCCCCCAGCGAAATGAGGCCACCGCGGTTTTGATTTGATCCCACGACCTCGTGTTTAGCAGCACAGCACCATAGCCGCTAAGCCACCGCGGGGGGTTAACATGGCGTTTACCAATTTCTAAGCAATGAGACTATGGGGAGCTTTGCCTCTATAGTTGGTTTATAATAACTCCATGATATTTGTGCAAAAATTATAAGAATTATAAGGAGTTGTAACAGTGAAGAGCAGCAGTTTACTTCAACGTATATATGGTCTAAACAAAGTGTTTGTTCTCGTTTCTCCTTTTTTCTGATGAAGTAGCCATAGAAATTCTCCTTCGACAACATTAGCTGCTATTTATTGTTCATGTGACTGTTTGCTAAGAGCAAAAATGGGAGCTATTTATATAGTTTCTGAACTTAGTCAATGATCTTAAGAATTGTCGACCGAAATTCATTCTCGAACTAAAGTACTAAAGTGACCGTACTTCGAACTGTCATTAACCCTGTACTGAAAATTGGAGCAAATTGTTGACATTTATTTCTTGCTATGGAGAGTAAACTAGTCGGGAAAAAAACTAGAAACGTTTTTCGGTCAGAACTTAATTACTGCAATAATTAATTAATTAGCAAATGGTTTGTTACATTGTCTACAACTGAAACTTAATGTAGCATATTAAAAACGCAGCTATGGATTTTGTATTTGGTTTCCCGCACTTCAATCAGCAGTTTGAGGCATCAAGCTCAGCGTAACATGTATGATACGTTGGGAATTACAGCGTTAAAAATAGTATAAAGTGGCAGTATTTCTTGCATGTTATTCATATGCTTGAACACGCAGAACACATGACCGGCAGCTTCGCGGTACGTTATTCCCTCAGCCTTATGACGTTGCATTCGTATATACTGAACATAACGTGCTTGATGTGCACTTGATCATTTTTCTTTTATGCAGATGAATGGCACGCTCAACTTCAACAATTTTCCTTACTGGCCTATGGAGCAAATGACACCGCGCACGCCTCTTCTGCTGCCCTTGAACTGCTCAAGCTGATAACTCAGCCTGAGTCGTGGCCGAAAGGCCGTCAGCTGATGTGTTGGAGCCTCATCCGCCAACTGGTCAGTTTCGGTAGAAACCCACTACTGACTGTGCTGGCTGAGAGCGACTTGAAGAGCCATTGCATCCAAAAAGTTTCTGAAGTCATGGAACCAGCAATCCAGGGGCTTATCCTCTTCAAACGTATGTCTTAAGCTCTCTTTAGTTCTTTTATATATTTAGAATTAGCCTACCGCTTATTCAGCAACAATCAGATGAAAATATATGGCATTCCTAGGCGAAGACGCCGCCTATGTGAAAAAAAAAGGTATAGAACCTGGAATCAAACTAACGATCTGGCGTTTTCAAGCTCAGCATAACAAGCAGTGCGTTCCGGCCGCTATGCGCATTCGAAAACTAATAGGAAGTTGAAAAAAATACAAAAAAATCTGGAAAAAAATACAAGTCTGGAAAACATACGCCAACTCGCCCAACATAGTACTCTGAATACGTAATACTTATATGATGTTCTCAGAAGATGTCGCTTTTTGGTCAGGGCAAATCCGCGCGTCCGTACCACAATGCTTGAACTTGCACTGTTGTACATTGACAAAAATTCGTTGATCCGATTTTGTCTCATTTGCTTTCTTTCTAGAAGTGGCTCATACGCGCCTTTAGAGAATAGCCGGAGATGAGATGGTCTCAGTGAGACGCAATTTTCGCTAACACGCCGTGTCTCGCATGTCCTGTTTGCAAATGGTCGGCGCTGCGGTCAGCCTACGTTTTTCTTCTTTTTCTTTTTTTTTTCTGCATGCAAGCGTCATACTTCTTCAGTTTGCAGGGGAGCATATTAGCATTTTCCTGGATTTACCAGGGTTATTCTGGTGGCACTGGAGTTGCGCCTCAGTTGCCTCAAGAAATACACAAAGACTTTTCGGAAGACCACGGGCAATTCTACAAAAACTTACTTTTTGCGCTCTCATCACTATCGGCGTGAAAAGCTTCACAGTTCTGTCGTTGCTTTGTTACAGTCGTAGATCGATTTTAATAGCTTCTTCGGTCTCTTTTCGTGCCGTTCATGTATTATAAAACATGTAGACCAAGAACAAGTACAGTGAAAAAATAAAGCATGTGGCAGTAATGGTTGATTTTTTCACAATGAAAATCCTTATTTCTTTTTATTGGAGAAGCCTGCTTTCCGTATTCCCTTCGTTTCGGAGGCGATAACCTGTAGTAATCTATTAATCGTGCCCATGTACGTAACGAAGAATGATACCATTGCATCAAGCATCGGTATTTACCTAATTAACATTTACCAGTCCTGTCGAATATCAACAGGCACTGAAATTATCGCACTGGCGCGGCATAGAGGGCTGCCTGCATTAAGGCTTAAGTTGCAGCCATATTGAATGCATGTATGTAGTATTAGCGATGTGGCGCCACCCGAAGTCTACATTTATGCATTAAATTGCACAATGAGTGGTCTTGGCCAAAATATTGTTACGTTGCGGAAGTCACATATAAAGTGTATATTTACAATATTTACAAGATAAGCAACGATGTACAAGCAAGGTGACTGTCAAGACCGATTTCACATCGACACGTCAAATCGTCGCCTTTGAATTTGGCGCCATTCTTGGTTGCGCCGTAGCAATATGTTACACGTGGTTAAAGCTAAAGCGGATGTTCAACAGTAACTAAAAGAATATTGAGAACGAAATGAATACGAATACAAATTTAGGAACACGTTGGCAAGATGCGTTTGCATCGTGTACGCGCTTCTACCTCTGTCATCATGTTTATTTCGTGTTCTATCTTCTTCTTAATAGGCATAAATTAACTATCTTAGCGCAGTAGAGGTCGGCAGAAAACCAGATGGGATGATGAAGTTAGGAAATTTGCAGGCGCAAGTTGGAATACGCTAGCGCAAGAACAGGGGTAATTGGCGATCGCAGGGAGAGGCCTTCGTCCTGCAGTGGACATAAAATAAGGCTGCTGCTGCTGATGATGATGATGATGAACTATCTTAGCAAGGATCAACCTTAAGCCCCATGGTAAGCACACGATGCACTCCAGCCTCCATGGCAACCAGGAAAGACGCTGATTATTGCAGCTTCTAGGTGGAGTAAGAGAGAGTACAGGCGAAATATGGCTTGGTTGCCACCTACAGCATTAAATTTGTCGATTGCAACAATCACCACATGTGTGTCTGTGTCTGTCTGTGTTTGCCTGCTTGTTTGTTTTCAACGACGCTTTTTCGAATGCAGAGTTCACACCTGAGGCACGGGAGCAAGTGGAGACGGTAGCCAGCGTTGTCCTCCAGACGTTCACGAAGCATCTGAAGGAGAGCGGCAATACCTCCTGGCACCATCGTGCCTCTGCTCGGCTAGAAGCGCTGCACAGGCTAGCCACGCTGAAGCTAGACGTTGGTTTTCCAATTCAAATTCGAGAAGAATCAGATTTGGAAGCAATATATGGCTCATTCCCTGAAGCCAGCGGTATCTTCTGGGAAACGTGGATTCGCTATTCAAATATTGTGCAAAAGCTAACCCTAGAGCGGGTCAGTCTACCGGACGTGAACTTCGAGGTTGCGGGCATGACAGCTGCCTACTCTCCCTGTCTCAACAAGCTTGTCATCCCCGCCGGTGTTGGTAGACCTCCCTTACTGATAAGCAATGGGCCTCCGGCGTACCACTATGCAACTATCGGAACGGTTGGTGCTTTCAATAAGTTATGAGTTACTTTCGTTGACTACAGTGGGGCAACCTGCTATGGTGACTAAGTAGCCAAGTCCTTCTATTGCCGATGTCAAGAGTCCTCCGGCTATCGGCTGCGGCAGCCGCATTCCAATGAAGATGGAATTCAATAACAGTAGTACAGTTTCGAGCTAGACCCTTGTGTTACGTTCAAGAAACATTGAAGCTATACTATAAGTGCAAGTCCACATGCCTAGAATCAAAGTTACCGTGCTGTAGGCAGTCTGGAGGCAGGTGTCAACATTTATTGACAGTATAACAAACGACGTCTTTCACTGGCAAGTTCCACAGTTATTGCTTACAAGAGCTATCAATGGTGTGTGGACCTGTCCGTTTTACCATCTTTGTCTTAACTTCTCTGTGCGATGGCGTTTCTTATTGACAATACTTATGAAAGGCGAATGTTTACAAACCGGGCGTGATCTTGATACATCTCGTATTTACTTTTTTTTTTTTGCTGTACCTTTCAGGAGGCTAGATGCATATTTGAAGTAAAAGTAATGAGTCTTCTTTAATATACAATGGTTAACTTAGATTAAGGTGCATCCCAAAAATATTTTTTCACGTGTCACGCCAAGTGGAACTGAGAATAAATATTTTGATTTCCCCAGGGTAGAATTATTTCTTGTTAACCTGACTCGTCATGTCGCGATATGAAATGCGTATATCTGTAAATGCAGATCATCTCTCATGCGTTGTTTCGTGGTGACTGCGTTCCGGAGGCAAGAGGCATTGACGTCATGGCAACCGACTGTGAAAACTGGTGGACAGCCGCAGCGCAGTATTATTACCTGCAAGGAACTCGTTGCCCTACGACCGAGCCTCCACCGGTAAGACGTAGGATCTAATGTTAACGACTTTCAAGTTCCAGATTCTCAGGCACTTATCACGGCCTTGAACAACAGCACCTTGTACGAAGAGCCTTTGTCAAAATTTTCGAAGCCATGGCGCGCGTCACCGCTTTTGTCCTGGGTACGTTTATTAGAACCTCTGCAGAACATGAGTTGCACAGAAGCGCAAGTGATTCAGAGAGGATGTGCTTTTCACTCTCTTGAGCTTTGGGGCGCCCAGAGTTTCACACGAGCGCCAGCACAAGGTCTCGCCTCTCGGTAGGAGTCTACGACACTTTTTCAAAGACTGTATGCATGAAGTCGTGCAACAAAAATGCAGCGGTCACGAGGTTACATCTGGTCGAGCAAAGTTCCTTACCCGATTCTGCAACATTCAATTATGGTTGCAGGCACGGGTCCTTGAGCGCACTAGTCACAAAATCTGATCTGACTTTACCACTACGGAAAATAAACTTGTATATTCTTTTTCTCCAAGTCGAGGAGAAATGCCCGAGAGCTAGTAATTCAAGAGAGGCTATTAATGTGGCAGCATTATATGGTTCATGAGGAGGAAAATCCGGCGTTGGCATCACCAAGATGGTCCAAAAAGTCAAGTGAGCCCAAGTGAGCGAATCGAGGGAGTTGATGACGTGAATGAAGACAAAGCTAATAAAGGCCAAAGTCTAATTAAGTCCGAGGTAATTAAGGCAGGGTTAATTAAGATTGAGGTTATTAGGGCACTAGAACCCACAACTTTGCGTTGTGCGCACCTTGTGCTGCAATTACACAATGCATCAAAATGTTTCGGTCATGTAGTTACTCAGCAACTGAAATAGCATTGGCATCGCACGGTGGTCGCAATGATTTCGCATTCATCCACGTAGGGATAACTAAGCGCCCCTTGAATTTTTCTTTGCGTATGTTCTTAGTTATGTTTTGTACTTTAGCTTATCCAGCGACGTCCAACGGACGACAGAGAAAATTACGCAATGCGTAAAACGTTTCGATCATGTAGTTACTCAACGACTGAAATAGCATGGGGATCGCGCGGTGGTCGCAATGCTTTCGCAATCATCCACCTAGGGATAACAAAGTGCCACTTGAACTTGAACGCGATAGCGTTAAGGGCCCGTGTCGCAGAAAATCCGGCATCGGCGTAAGCGTCGGCGTCCGTGGCGGAGAAAATCATCCCGGACCACCCCGAATACGCAAGGCCTCCGCATGGCGCAAAGGCGTTAGTGAACTGATAGATTTCTCAAAGTAAAATACCTCAGAAAAAAATCGTAAAGTACGCCTTAACCACAACCTACAGGCATGATAGCGTCGGATTGTAATTTGAATATACTAGAAAACATGATGCTGTCACGCGGAAACTTAAACACAAGCCCCCTTTTTCCAGCATTTCCACCTCTCATACAGCGGTGCGCCGCGGTTTTCTCTTTGCAAAAATACCATCCACATGGCGCTCGCTTCCTCGGCAGCCGCATGCGGAAGCCAAGTCGGGCGAAGTTGGAGAAAAAAGAAAGCTGCAGTTGCCGGGATGCCTGACAAGCATTCGGGGATCTTTGAATGATATCGCTTCCATTCTTAAAGGCGAAGCTTAAGCGTCCTCCAATTTTTTTCTTTGCGTATGTTCTTAGTTCTGTTGTGTACTTTTGCTTCCCCAGCTGGCGACTTCCGACGGACGACAGAGCAGCAGATCAAAGGCAGGGAAGTCTGCCCGAAGGCTGAGCCCAGTTAGCCAGCTTACATTTTGATGCTGCAAAACATGAAGCGCGCCCTAGAATTTCCACATTGCGCCGAGAACACTTAGGATGGGCAGCAAACATTGGGGATCCCGATGACTTCGAGTGCCATTGTGTTAGCTTGGGCAGCTGCCATTACTGACTGACTTCTTGACGGCAACACTACAAAGCAGATTAAGATACAATGAAATTAACTCGTACAGATTACAGAATACAGATTAACTACACAGACCTACTTTCGTTTTTTTTTTTCAGCTGGCTGAGGACTACGCATACATTCCCTACCTCAATGTGGACCCAGAGCTCTTGCACGCGATAGCGGCGACATCCGCATCCTACGAAGCCTTCCGCTCGCTTCCTGCGTCGCAGATGGATCGCGTGCTCCCTACGCTCAACTATACGGCAGAACAACTCTTCTTTGTGGTGAACTGCGCTTTACAATGTTGCGACGCCGAAACTTACCGTTCCGACTCTTCATACGATGACAATTCATTTTGCGAAGATGGCGTTTCTTCCTGCCATTTATCATCGGACTGCAACAGCGTCGCCAAGCGGATTCCAGAGTTTGCCGCTGCCTTTCCGCTGTCCAGCCGGTTCCAAGATGAACCCCCGTGACAGGTGTACCATGTGAACAGCAACGTTTGCCTTGTGAACGTTTTGAAAAATGCCAACGACGGAACGGGTGGGGAGGAGACGGAGTTACGTGGCGTATGCGAACGCATTATATTCTCATTCTTATTACCATCCTACAAAACGCAATACTTTTGCAGAAATTGGTATCTCGCATTATGTAGCGACGCCAGCAGCGGCCTCGCATCTTGTAAAGAGACACTGCCTTAGTATTGCTGCATGAAAATTTAATACACATCTTCACTCAGCCGTCCAGCGGGTCCTCATTCGACATCCTTCGTTCGACGTCTCATTCGACGTCTAACGTTAAGCTTGTTTCCTAAGCTGAGTAAAAAATTATTCGCACGAAATTTACGAGTAACATAGTAAGGGAATTTGCTGTTCTTATATCGCCTAATCTTGCCCAAAAATATTACGAATCATTTTTACACAAATGTATTATGGACAGTTTATGCAGAAATTTATATTCCGCACTTTCTGGTAGGTTCTGGCGCACGTGCTCAGAATAAGCCACCTAATATTTGATGTGTGGTTCTAAAAATAAACAAGGCAATATTTGTTACCCTTTGCATAATACGCCTTCGGCGAATGCACATCTTTTACTGGAACCCCCGATTCTCTACTTCAGATATTAGTGGCACGAATAGCAAGTTAACGTATTTGTGCTACGGCCATTAACCAGATGCTAGGGCACTGCGACATTGTGGATTAAGAACCAAACGAACCTTAGAAACCTTAAAAAGCGTAAGTACGGTACTGAAGGTGGAAACGCGCATATGTGCATAGCAGTTGTGCCTTCATTGTAGGTACTTCAAAGGTAACATTCTATTTGACATTAGGAGCAAGAAATGGATCTGGGCCGGCCATGTAATGCGTAGGACACGTACCATTGGTTTATTAGAGTAACAGGCTCGGTGCCAAGGGACGGGAAGGGAGCGCAGTCGAGCACGACAGAGAATTAGTTGGTGTGATCAAATGAAATTTGCAGGCATAACATAACCCGGCGCAAGACAGGAGAAATTGGCGATAGCTGGGAGAGGAATCCGTTGCAGTGCAGATAAATAGGCTGATAAAAATTCATGTAATAATAACCGCCACCGCTTAGCACTTCTAGCTTTGCTTGCGGACTTGTCATAAGAAGCCTTTGCCACTTCTGAGGTGCCAAATTTACACGTTGTGTGAAAAAGAGATGCTTTTATGAAATATATTTTCCGCCTAAATGTCACGTAAGCTTGCACTACCCTTATGTCATTTAGTTGACTTCCGCAGAAAAACAGTTTTTTCTGCAGTCTGCGTTTCTACATGCCAGAAACACGATATCCTTACGAGGGACACCGTAGTTGGAGCCTCCAAAATAATTTTTACCGACTGGGGTTCTTTAACGTGCCCCTAAATATGAGTACATGGGCGTTTTTTTTTTTTTTTTTCATTATTTCACGCTCTTAGAAACGCCGCCGCTGTGGCCTCGATCGAACTCGCGACCACACCAGCCATGGTTGCTTAGTGGCTTTGGTGGTGCGCTGCTAAGCACGAAGTCGCGGGATTAAATCGCGGCCGCATTTCGATGGGGGAGAAATGCAAAAGAACGCCCGTATGCCGTGCATTGGGTGCACGTTACAAAGCCCCAGGTCGTCAAAATTATTCCGGAGTCCCCCCCTACGGTGTGCCTCATAATCAGGTCGTGGTTTTGGCGGCCTAAAACCCCAGTATTGCACTCGCCACCGCGAGCTCAGCAGCGCGACGTCATAGGCACAGAGGGGAAGGGGGGGGGGGGGGGGGGGCTACTGCTGCGGGTTAAAAAAAATTAGTGTTTGTATTGTATGACTTAGGAGTTCAGTTTCTTTCTATGTAAAATCTTTCATGCCGATATTCACAAAATGAAACTCGTATACGCCAAGATGTACTAAACCGACGTGTGAAAATTGCACCGATTTTTAACTTAGGCTACGTCTCGATACGGCTGCGCCATGCAGCTTGCTGGGTTCATAGGAGGTGCTCCTCAGCTGCCCGGTGCAAAGGATAAAGCCAGAATTCATCGTTATCATCATCATTATTACTGCGATCGCAACCATATGGACACTCCAGGCTGATTTCTGCCGTCGGCGTCATCGTCGCCGTTGCCGTGAGGCTCCGTATAAATTCCAAGGGCGACCAAATCGTCGCCGCGCGCCGTATGCTGCATGTGCGCGGGAAAGCGTGCGAGGATGAGCTGGCAATGGCAGATTGAGCCGCTGGATGAGCGGCTCAATCTCACCACGCAAGAGAGGGAAGCTGACAGGAAATCTGCCGCCTTCCGTCGTGCGAAAGGAGGTGAGGGGATGGGGGGGAGGGAGGTTGTGTTCCGGTTGCCGCGTTACACAACTCCAATGTACCTCGCTGAAGCATAAAGCGCATTCATATACTGTTGGGTTAGCAGTTCTGTTTATCAATCATACGGCGAAGGCGTGGCAGACGTGGCAAAAGAATATGTGATCATCGTTGAGCGGCAGGGTTGATTGCAGGCGCTGTCGTCAGCAAGTGCGAGTTTTCGACGTGGCCTTCTGTCAGCCCTCATGCCTTGAAATGTGTGTACTGTGGCAAGTGGTTATGGAGATTTCTCAAGAGATTGGTATTACGATTAGCACGCTGATACGCTGTTTTGTTACTTGTCATATCAGGCATGAGAATTCAAAGAATAGCGTGTGATAGAGCCATACACTGTGCAACATTTAGTTAAATTAGATGTACAAATGAGCAGAAAATAATTACACGCAGAGAGAAACGACGCGTAATAAGATATTAATAAGAATAGTTTAAGATGAACAGCTATATTTAGTACCGCATTTCAGATGGCGCCCTAAAACAGCGCTAGAGAGTTTTAACAAAAATTGCCAAGACGCCCATGATGAATCCTTCGACAATGCCAAGGACCTGGAAAGGAAAAAGATATACTGAAAAGAAGGACTGCATATATACGCGTACATTCATCGCCGCCATATAATCATGAGTTCTAAATTATCCCTGTCTTGTTATTTAAACCTAGTCGACAAGGAACGTTACTATGGTCATTTGAATTAATCAAAGAAAACTACGAAATAATACGCAGCGCCTGCTATGCACCATTTTTCCGTGATTTCACCAGCTCAAAAGAGACGCTGGTCACACAGCCCGAACGAAGGTGGCATAAAACGCGGACACTAAGTGAAAAAAAAAAAGCACTCGCCACCTTATGTGCCACTTGAACTGACAGAATCGATTAAAACCTTTCTCACACCAAGATGGTAGAGAACGCAACATATCTTTTCTTGGTATTACATAATTTCCTGTCCACTGGACGATAGTCCAACATAGCAATACATCATGTTCGCAATCTCACGATAAGCTGTAAACAATGGTTCTACATTTGTGCCCGCGGACCATTTGCGCTGTGCAAGTTCTCTTTTATTTGTTTGCGCAGAACATGTAACACCGAATGATTGGCCGAGTAATTTTTTTTTCATTTGCACTGGAGTTTCAAGATCACCGTCTTGTCAGGATCGCGAGGCGCATGTTAGGCCTTCTAGCCCTTTAACTGCCACTACCGAGATAACTCGTGAAACCACCCACGCGCACCCCCTGCTACTCGCGAGTATACTCGTGTTGCTCTTTAAACTTACTCCCTGCCACTCCCGAGACAACTCGTGCAAAAAAAAAAAAAAATGCGTTCATGTCCCGCCATCTATGGAGAGGTAACATAAACACCAAACTTCAGGCAGGGCCGCCAGGCGGCCGTGCTTCAGGGTTGGAGCGGGCGGCGCCGGAACGGACGGGCGCGCGCAGAGACCGTCGAAGGTGAGGGAGGAGGGCGGCAGAGATGCGCATTTGGCCTTGGCTACGCCGTCGCTTTGGTGGCTCCCCTTGCCCTCCTTCTCAACTCCCTCGTAACTCCCCCACCTTCGACTGTCACCGTGCGCGCCCGCCGTTCCGGCGCCTGCTCCCGCCTGGCCGGCGCCAGCTTAGCCCGCTCCCTGAAGTTTCGTTTTCTGCTGTTATCGGGAAGTTAGGCGGACTGGGCCTCCGCCGTTGCTTCTCCCTGCGCCGCAGCCGCAGCGTTGGCTGAGACGTCGGCTTGTACACGCGTGTTCCGGCTCGACGTTTCACCGTCGTGAGTAAAATTTCCGCCGCGTTTTTGTTTCGTTTTCCTTTTCTCCGTTTAGCGTTGATCGGTCTCTCCTAAGCTTTTGCTCTATGGCGGTGTCGGAGCAATGCCGGTCGGAGGCGCCGCCGTGTAATTTGGTGCGCTGCTGAAGGCATTGTCGGGGCACCGTATGTTCGAATGAACCGTTGCAAATGCTTTCGCGTTGGAATTACCGGGCCTTTTTGCCCATAGGAATACGCATAACTTTGGCGGGACCACAGCGTCAGTTCGAATTAAGGGTGTTAGAAATAACGAGATTCGACTGTATCTTTACATGTCCTGTGGACTATCATGTTGCATTACTACCATGAAATTTCCAATAAACCAATATGAAAAAAAATGCCCGGCAGGGGGTGAGGAGCAGTCAGAAAAAAAACGGCAGTGAAACGGCTAGGAAGGGTTATCAAAAGGTTCTGGTCATAACCTTGAAATAAATAAATAAAAACTTCATTTCACTTTGTAGTTTTTAAGCCTTCTCTACGTAGTTGATATTCAAATTCAAATAATTCTCTGAGCGGTTTTCTTTTGCAGAAGTTTCCAGACTTATGAGAAAATACTGCTTGACCTATTGGACGCCTTCATCTGTATCATAAAATCATTCACCCCGCAGTATATTTCTTTTCTTTTCTTGAAACAAGAAATAGTCCCTTGATGCGAGTTTGGAAGAGCAGTGTGGATGGAGCAATAGTTCATAGCCACATTATGTGGCTTCCACTGCAGCAGCTTGAGATGAGTGATGCAGTGCATTATCACCGAGAAGACAGACGCCTTTCGAGAGCTTTAGAGCATCTCGTAATTTATTCAATAGTGAGCAGTAATGTGTACTGCAGATATTCAGACCTCAATTATAGTGGTTTGTCGGGAACACTCCACGACAATCCCAGAATACCGATATCATGACCTTCCCTGCAGAGATTATCACGTTGAATTTTCGGACGGAGGAGAATTAGAGTGTTTTCACCTTTTCTTATCTGTTTAGTCTCTGAACCACTGAGGCAAATGCGGCACTCGACCATAGTTACCAAACGACAAAAACAATCTTCGTTGTCGTGGTCCAAAATAGTTAGTATCCGCCTTGTCATGTCGCATTGTGTTTGCCTGGACACAGGAGTTAGCAGTCGACTTACCCAACGCGCAGGCCCTTTAGACATATGCAGTTTGTCGTGAATTATGTTCCACACAATACTATATCTTATGCCTGTTTAATGCATGAGCATTTGATAGGTAACTCGTCGATGTTGCGTAACGAAATCTACCCCTTTCTTCACTGTGGCCGCATCATCATTGAAAGAAGTTTGCCCTACACTAGGCTCATCAGCGACATACACGTGACCAGTTCCGAAGTATTTTTCCACCTCCTAACACTGACATACGACGGATAATCATCCCCATAGACAGCCTTCATTTCATCATCGATTCGCTGGACGGTATAGCCCTTCAAACGTAGAAACTTTGTAACGTTGGGACGAGCCAGAATATTCTATATCATTCGGGATACTAACTTCTACCAGCATCCGCAAAAATATAAACTACATATTAGCATAGTATTTTCACAATTATGTGCTTATACTTCAATGATTATAATGGCAAAAATTAATTCACGTAGCTTTAATAATTAAATATCGAAATCTTTTGTTACCCCAAAAATACGAGTACACATCAGTTTTACTTTAGAGCTAGAATGACTGCATCCGTGGTCAGTATACCTTAAGGAATAAAATACTCACACCGATGGCCATCGTAAGCAAGTGCTGGGCTGAAGTATTGGACACGGAGAGTACTCCACTGATGAGGAACATCAGCGCACCGCTGCCGTAGTACGTCACAAGCTGTGAAGAGCAGCATGAAGAAATCAGTGCGCATAGTTGGGTAGTGTTGGTTTCGAACTACCGCAGTGCCTAGCTGCTGAATGAATTTTAATCAGTGCTAGCATCACAAAGTGCTAGCATCAACATTGTATGTCAATTTATCAATAAGAAAACTTATTCTCCTTTATTGCTTTAAGTTATGTTACACCATGCTATTGCTATTGAGAAACGTAACAATGGCTCACTAACGATGCCGCCATAACTATAGAGTGTCCGCGGATTTACTCTTGAGTCGTGTGAAGTTTTTGTCATAACACGCACGCCGCCTATGCTGACCTACATCATCATCATCATCATATTTATATGTCTACTGCAGGAAAAAGTCCTCTCCCAGCGTTCGCCAATTACCACCGTCTTGCGCTATAGCTAATTCCAACTTGCACCTGCAAATGTACTAATTTTATCACCCCCATCTAATTTTTTGCTGCCCTCGACTGCGTTTCCCTTTCCTTGGCACCTATTCTATAACTATAATGCTCCACCGGTTATCTGCCACATGAATAGCGTGGCCTGCCTAACTCTTTTTTCTCATAATGACAAATAGAATAGCAGCTATCCCTGTTTGCTCTCTGATCCACACGGCTCTCTTCCTGCCTCTTAACGTTACGCCTAACATTTCTTGTTCCATCACCCTTTGCGCGACTCTTAACTTGTTCTAAAGCTTCTTTGTTAACCTCCAAGTTTCTGCCCCATATGTTAGCACCGGTAGAATGCAACGATTGTACACTTTCTTTTCAACGACAGTGGTAAGCTCCCAGTCAGGATCTGGTAATGTCTGTCGTATGTACTACAACATATTTTTATTATTCTGCAAATTTCCTTCTCGTAGTCATGGTCCTCTGTGAGTAATTGACCTGGATAAACGTACTCCTGTACAGACACTAGAGGCTGACTGGCGATCATGAATTCTTGACAGACATATGTGATATTAAAGATTACAGCGTAACCACTTCCTGATGTCTAAGGTGTAAGGCTTATTCAATAGTTATACATTCATGGGACGTCCGCAGATTACTATGGGACATGCTTTAGAATAATGTGGGTATAGAAAATGGATGCTCTTAGCAAACGAAATTAAACATATATTTGTGTTTGTAAATGTCAAAGTAAAAACACCAATAAAGCCGATCAAAAAGCGTCGTAGAAACCTGTACTTGCCGCATTTGGTGTATTTTGATATTTGACATACGTATTTTTATGCGTGCTTATTTTGCGACTACAAGTGTCATAATAATGCGGCAAGAAAAGTGCCGTTATTTTGATGCCATTAGTGAAGGGTTTCTTTATGCAACTATGAAGTATACCACATGACTCAAAGTTGAGAAGTTACGTTGTCAATATAGGAAACCTCAGATGAATGCTTGAAATATTTCTTCTGCATTGCCACACTATCTTGGAGCGGGTATGTTGTCGCTCTATCTAGTCATAAGCATATGCATGGTTTGCGAACTTTGCGAATGAACTCACGTAATCCTGTAAAAGCGCGCGCCATGAGAAAGTTTGTCTCACTACCAGGGCATGCAACATTCTCTGATAACCGTAGTGCACATATTTCGTTAAACGTATCTCACGGTGCCCGACAAAAACTGTCGGATCTTGTAGCTGAGCAAAATAAGCGATACTTATACCATGAAAACAAGACTTATCGCGTTAACAATTATTATTTTGCTGCCATACTAATTCGAGCTTTAAAAGGCTAAAGACGCGACATAGCTTCATTATGGCATCAAAGGTGCACTGAACCCACTGCAGTGGCGCAGCAGTAATGGATTTCTGGCGCACAGCAATGCCTCGCGGGTTCGACTGCCGGTCGCAGGCGGACACATTGCAATGGAGGCTGAATGCAAAATGGCTGCGCTGTTCTTAGAGTGAACGGTATAGGGAGAGAAACGTGGTGGGAAAGGCAGGGAGGTTAACCGGAAAAGATTCCGGTTTGCTACCATGCGCTGGGGGAAGGGGAAATGAAAGGCGGAAAGAATAGGGAAGAGAAAAAGCAGTCACGAAAAACAGAATTCAAGGAATTAAAAAAATGGGACGTTGGAAACGTCTGTGACAACTATCGCCTGTCAGATGGTCCACTCGATCGCAAGAAATCACATCATCTGACCCTACGGGGAACCAGGGTGGGATGCGAAACCATTGCGGGGGGAGGGGGGGGGGGGGGTGCGCATCGAGTTTCCGTTTCGTTTCACTTGGCAACACAGCCCAATGAAAGTTAGAGTGAGAGAATGTATTGAGAAGACAGGAGACGTTTGTACGGGGTTGTTTTCGTTTGATGTGTGCGTCGATCGCCGCGTCGTCGGAAACGTTCCTGGGTAGGCATTGCACGAGTTCCTGCACTTCGATCGTAACGTTCACGACTTGCCCCGACGCTGAAGTTCGTTCTGGGCGCTCCCGGCCTTGCTCAGGTTGTTGTCGAACCAAAGCCGGTCGCACACGTTGCAGCTGTGCCCGAAGCTCCGTACGCTACAACCCCGGCTTCCCGAGCCTTCCTCTGCTCCGCGGCGGTGGCGCTGCCGCTGCAACTAGCGCCGACGTTGACGTTGTTCATGGCATTTCGCACATCGTTGCACAGAGAGAGAATGACGGAAGCACAGCGAACGCGCGCTTTATACTGCGCCGCGACACTTGCGCAGCCTACCGGCATACCCTTAGAGAGAGAGGTAGAGAGTGAGAGAGTGAGAGAGAGAGAATTATACGCAATGATTTGCTGTGCCGGACCTGTGGCGGAGAGGGGGAGAGGGAAGGAGGAGAGCGCATACCTGCTTAAGAGAGGAGAATGAGGGAGAGTTGCGCACGCGCAGTATGGGTGCGGACGCCGCAAACGGACACTGCCCCGAGCATAAGATGCTCTCGCATCTAAAACTTCAGGAGTGCCGTGACTGACTTGTTGTGTGACGACTGTATGGGCCGGCGTTCCAGGACTGTCTGCTCCGAAAGCGGTCGGTCGTCAAGACGCGCCAGCGCGGTCGCGAGTGGCTGCCTATGTGCGCTGTAATGGGGACAGTGACACAGTACGTGCTGGATTGTTTCCTCGTCGTCGCAGTGGTCTCATACAGCACTATCCTCCCATCCGATGCGGAAATCAAACGACTTTGTAAATGCGACACCAAGCCACAATCGGCAAAGTACCGTTGTTTCGGGTCGGGATAGTCCAGGTGGAGGTCTAAGCCGAAGACAGGGGTCCAGTCGATGCAGACGTGTGTGTTGCAAACTAGGTGTGTTCCACAACGATTGTGTGGCATTGTTTGCAAGCACTCGAAGTTTCGCTGCTGCATCTGTTCTTGACAGCGGGTTCCTGTGCGCCGTCTTCATGAGCAGATCGAGCAGCTTCATCGGCATATTCGTTGCCCATTACGCCACAGTGGCTAGGGAGCCACTCAAGGGTGACGTCGTGTCCTTGCTCGACGAGGCGGTGAAGGAGCTCCCGGATTTCAAGGACTAGTCGTTTGTAGGGTCCACGGCCTAAGGCGGAAAGCAAGCAATATAGAGCTACCTTGGAGTCACTGAAAACACTCCATTTGTTAGGTGGTTCCTCACGAATTATGCGAAGTGCGCTACGAAGAGCAGCAGGCTCCGCGGCGGTCGATATCGTCTGGTGTGATGTCTTGAACTTCAAGGTGGAGACTTTCGCAGGAAAAAACACTGATCCTGCGAGCGCAGGTGGTCAAAGTTATCCCAGAGTCCTTCACTGTGGCGTCACTCATGCAGCCTGTTTAAATGTTTAAGCTCACTCACTCGCTCCCTCTATCCCTCCCACCCTCCTTAACTTCACTTCACTCACTCACTCACTCAATTGATCTATCGGTCAGTCGTTAAGTCATGGGTGAGTTGGGGAGGCTAGACTAGAGCACTGCACGGGCGCGGGCTTACCCGAAAGCCCGGGGCCGGGTAGGGCATTCACGGGCTCGGGCCGGGCTCGGGCACGGCATGTGCTTTGTGACCCGGGCCCAGGCCGGGCTCGGTTTTTTTCACGCGGGCCCGGGCCGGGCTCGAACTTTCTGGTGGTGTGCATGTAACGCGCGTCGAGTTATCCTCGCGCGTCTCGACTATGCAAAACATGTTTTTCTCGGTCTCGGACCGGGTTCGGGCCGGTTTCGAGCCGGGCTCGGGCCGGGCTCGGGCCGGGCTCGGGCCGGGCTCGGGCCTAAGATAAAGGGGTGGCGGGCCGGGCGGGTAACGTAGATTATTTCCGGGCCCGGGCTGGGCCCGGGTCTCGGCATAAAACTTTTGATCGGGCTCGGGCGGGCAACCCAACGTAAGAACGTGCCCGGGCCCGGCCCGGGCTGAAAAAATCGGCCAGTGCAGTGCTCTAGGCTAGACCACCTGGCCCCACGACGCTTGACTACGGCCCTAGAACTGCAAGTGCGCCGTATCGGCCACGCTCAGGAGCCCAAGCCCACCCCCGTTACCACCACCGACATCATTAAGCCTAACATGCTGGAAGTGCCATTTATTAAAAAAAAAAAAGCTATTTTGGCCCTCGCTCACCCGATACTCACAAACATTCTGGTAGGATCCATGTCGCCCATGAGGCCGTGCAAAATCATGAACGCACCGTTGAGCATGTAGGCAAAGCCCAGGTAGTGCAGCATGTGAAAGGGCCCGTGTATGTAGAACCTTCCCGCGTTCAGCATCAAAAGTATCGCGAACGCCATGATCTGCCGAGCGGAAAATTATGACATTAAAGAAGGCGATTTAACTTCGTTGTTTTGATTCATGAGGCAACGCTATTCAATGCGAGCTTTTAAAGAAAGGACAGCCTATTGCTCTCAGAAATTTGGACGACAGGTCCCTTCTGTAATCGCTGACATCTCCAACGGCGCAGAGGTAATTGCCACGTAATCATTGCTTATTGTTGTTTGAAGATGCGAAGCTATTACTCACTAAGACATTTTACTGGTGACCACAACATCTTCACCACTAATATCTGTCTGCCGTTTACTTTCGCCTCAGAAATCATCCTGCATCGCTTTGCTTTTTGCCATTTGCTCTAATAAGCCTCAGAAACCCTACTTGTGCTGGCCTTAGGCCGTGTGTGTTATGCAGCATCAGGAAATTGTCAGCCGTTGCCTTTAAAATACGCACAGAATAGTCACCATTTCGTTCATGCGTGACGCACTGTTCATGCCAAGATTGCAAGTTGCGCGTTTGGCTCATTGCTTACGACGCCCTCTCACCTTCGTAATACAGCAGCGGCGTGAGTTCGGTTGTCAATGGCGGCGGTGAAAGCCATTCTTCTTTTATCATCTTCTCACGGTGAGGTCAGTATTACGTAAGTGTACGTCATCCACGTGCGCAAACCAATCCACTAGCACCTATTTGGATACGCAATCCTCGTTTTCCATGTCAAATACAGCTCTTCATGGTAGCATAGTGTATTTCAGCTTTAAAGCGACACGCATTCGCATTCGGTATTGTGAAGTTATCGAAGTTGAAGGTGCATAAACATTTACAATGCAAACCTAAGAAACTTTGGTAAATCTGATAATATGCTGTTCACAAACATTATACGCCTATGGAGATTGAATTTGTTTCTTTGTTGAGTGCCATGTAAAGACTTTTCCATACACAAACCAGACCGCACGCGACGAAATCTCGCTGCGAATAGCACAGTGATTCCCCAAGGAATCGTTGATAGTACAAAACGGGAGTGTTCGCAAAGCTTCTGCCTCAACAGCTAAGTGATCGGATACCTCAGGGCATAAAATGGTGCCTCTATCATGCCCTAATAAAACTGCCGCACGCAATGGGCCTTGGTTTTATTGCTTCCTGTTAAATGGGCAAATATGCTGAAAGCAATGTAACACTCACGGTGGTAATGGCAGCTGCCGAGCCTTTTCTGGTCTTGAAGTAAGCATTTGAAGCTCCCTGGCAAAAGTAATGAATTGGAAACGGTGTTTAGGAAAGCAATCACCACAAAACACAACAGAATTGGACGTGCAGCCATGTCGGTAGAATAGAATGCACGTAAATAACCCGTTATACTTTGATATACAGCCTGCAAAACAGTCGGGACTTTGAAGGTCAGCGCGGTGAGCAATAAGGTGTCACGTAGATCGCGCTACCGCTGCATTGATGCTCTACCTGAAGTTGGTGGGTCATTGGCAAACAAGCGAACTTGAGCCGGGATATGCAAAAACATCAATGACATATGTCTGCATACCGGAGGATTAAAACAAACATGATCAGGTTCTTTTCCGAATCCTGAGAAATCTAGGATTCGAAAAGCCATCAAGGTAACCCTATTTCAAAATTCTCCACTAATTAGTAGAGCTGATCTGTTTGTTAAAGTAGGCACGTTCTCAGCCATCAAGCGTTTCACTCCGTAATTTCTAAGCATGTGAATGGCACTACATCTGCTATCGCAACATCAGCTGTGAAACTAAGTAGACGCGATAAATACGCATGCATAGAAAGCAAATATAATATGCTACCAGAAGATAAAATGTCTGTTATTTAGTGAAAATAACTCATGATTTGAAAAGAGAAGATCAACTTAGGCCCATAAGATGTTACCTTTCCCATTTTCGATGCCGTGTTGCTGCTTCTTTCTTTTCTTCGTCTTGAGCCGGAATTTGCTTGCTTGCTTGCTTGCTTGCTTGCTTTCTATGCCATGGCGCATACCCACCACGGGGGATTGGCCAAGAAGCCGGAAGTTAAACAGGTGGGTTGAAATTATTCAATGAAACTAACTGATGTTAGACCCGTATGTTATTTTATCTTATAGGGTATCATGTGCTTTTTTGAAGGAGATCAAGGTAGAAAGTAATGAATTTCAATCAGTTTAATTGGAATTTTCGAAATTAATAAATAATCCATCAGTAAATTAACGTAAATTGGAATTTTGTAAAATAATAAATAATATATCAGTAATTTAACTAGGTATTCTTGTGTCACCAAGGAACTCGCATACGGCCCTGCATACGTTCCTGTGGCTAAAACCCAGTGTATATGCCCCGAAGGATAGAATATTTTCAGTGTTCATAGCGATGCCTAATTTTCGGAACGGAATTTCGAAGTATTTCTTTCTCTGGATTGCGAATCGGCGGCAGTTTAATAAATAATGATCAATGGTTTCAGGTTCTTTGCAGAAATGACATAGAGGGGACATCGCCAGACCAGACCTCTGTAGATAAAAATTTAGGAGTGGAATACAGCATCGTAATTTTGTAATCGAGATTTCCAATTTATGTGTGGGACCCCATTGATTATCCCAAGGGTAAAGCAAATGCTTTAAGTCTATGATTTGGAATGTCTGTTTTGCAGAGTAAATTAAGGGACATAGTTTTCTAAACCTAGCCGCGGTGATATAACCAGAATTCGGCAGAACATGCATGACTGGTCCATGTAGGGATGTACGTGCGAGTGCGTCGGTCATTTCATTTAAAAACAAGCCATGGTGACCTGGTACCCATATTAACCCGACGTAAGGTCGAAGGGATTAACCTTTCTAGTTCGTTCAAAACTGTATTGGCTGAGAATGAGGTGACTGCTGTGCATATTGGTGGCACAGTATGCCCTGTTTTCCTCGTGTTCTATCACTTTTATTGCGATAGCAATTATATGGACACTCAAAAGCAGATTTCTGCCGTCGGCGTTGCCGTCGCCGTCGCCGTCGCCGGCCCCGTGAGGTTCCGTATGACGTCATTTGGAGAAGAAATCGTCGCCGCGCGCCGAACGCTGTATGTGCGAGTGAAAGGGCGCGAGGGGAGCGTCTTTCACGGGGAGTGAACGCAGGGCGGAGAACGAACGCGCGTTCTGCGCCGTGCTCGCTTAAGGGCTGCAGAAGTAGGCGTCTCTTTTCTCCTTTACAATGACCATATATGTAGAGCAAACGTGCCTTCTTCCGACGCGCGAGAGGCCGTGTGGGAGGGGGAGGGAAGGGAGGCGACGTTTGGCTGCGGCACGAAGTGCCTATTTATATCAGAGGCTCCGGCAACAGTCACCAACGCCGCACGCATTTTGAGCGAACGCGGGCAAAACGCCGATGGCGTCGACAACAGTTCTGCGTGTTGCCGATGCTGCTGCATGTCCAAGTTTATACAGCTAATATCATTACTCCGTATAGCTCTCTACAAGTTTGCTATCGCAATTGATGGTTCGCCTTTCAGGTGAAACTGCGACAACTTTTTTCAGGTGCAAACGCATGATAAACGCTGACCTTGGGCATGGACAGAAGCGAGGAAATGTGTAGGGATATACAGGGTGTTTCATTTTAGCTGCACCAAATTTTTTAATATTGCCTGTGGCAGATAGCACAATTATAATCCTTGATCTAAACTACTCGATGAGGCAGCCATTACTTCCACGAGAAATCAAAACGCCTAATTGAATAATTACCATAATTACGCTAATTATTTTTCTAATTAATTATTTTACGGCACACCTTTCTACCTACGAATTATAGCCGCTGAGTTCGCAAGGCGTATCCACTTGGAACGAATTCTCAGGACTGAACCAGTTTCGAGATAATAATTTTGAAAGTGTCTCACGAAATGCATGGGCGTTCCAGTCACGGCCGCTGGATAAAAAGTTGTCGCAGTTTCACCTGGAGAGCTTGTGGGGATTATGGAAACCGATAATTCCGCACGTCCAGAGGCGCGCCAGGAGACGCGAGTAGAGCAGACGCTCCTTGCACGGTTCTCCCGCTCGGGAAGGCCAGGCGGCTTCCCGGCGGCGCGAGCTCACTCCCTCCCGTCGAACCGGTCACATACGTAGACCGTCACGTGGCCGCGGAGTCCCGCGCCCATTGGACCGAGCCCAGAACAAGGCGGGGCGGTCGCGAGCGGCGCGACCGGCGCACGCCGGGGACGAGGGAGACGACTGCGAGCCGCGACGAAGGACGGAGCTCAGGTAACCATCTTGTTCCCTTCCTTTGTCGTGCCCTACCTTGTTCGACCACGCTCGACCCCGACAAACGTCGAGGTCGACTCTATAGCCTGCTTCCAAGCGAATTCCCCCTGGAGCAATAAACCCTGTTTGTACTTGTTACACTATCGTGCGTTGTCGTGTTTCTGCCAGTCCTGATACCGCCGAACCCCGGTAGTACAGGGCAAGCACAAGGGAGTTGGCCGTCAAGCCTAAGCCTTAGGGACAAAGGCGTCTTGAGAGAACCCGGAGTTACAACTGGCGCCCAACGTGAATTCTCGCTTGCAGACGCAATCGAGCAGCCGGCTCCCACTACACGATGACGAGCCCACAGTACGAACTGAACGATCTCATGGAGTTGGCCGAAATCTGCAGTCAAGCCAGGGAAAACTCAGGCCTGGCTGCAGCGGCCGTGTCACCCACAAACGTGGGCCGTGAAAGCACGTACAACATTCCCATAAACCCTACAAATGTAGGAGTGCCCAACCCCGCGCACCTCACCAACACACCGGCACATGTCGGCGAGCTACCGAATCTATTCTCGTCACTCGGCGAAATATTGGTTCCCTCCGTGCGCGCCGTAAACATAACGGATTACGGCGGCGGTTCCCAGAGACCTGTTTCGAACGGCGAAGGATCTCTCGCCGCCACACGCGTCCCCAGAACGTCGGAAAGTTTCGGCGTGCATTACCTAGGGCTCAACTCAGACGAGGTTGTACCCACAACAACAGCACGCGCCCCGGGCGCAGCCGCCCCGGCCACCTTGGGCGCGCACCCAGTCTGGCCAAACGGCACAATTACTTCGGCTCTCGGTCGCGCAGCGAGATCACCACGCGTCACGGAGCCCGATAGTGACCCGTTCCCAGTAAACACAGGGACCTCCGCAATCGGGCCGGACAGTTTCGGAGGTTCCAATAGCGGAGGAAAACCTGCAGACGCGGCAAATCCCGTGCACTTTCTGGCGAGCGCTTTGCAGCAGGTGTTGCAAACCGCAATTTCACCCGGGCCTCGTATCGGAGTCCCGATACCGACGTACAGTGGCTACGGCGATCAAATGAGCGCCAACGTTTTTCTACTGGCGTTACGACAGTACGAGCAAGCGACTGGCATGCGCGAGAGCGCGGTGTTGGAGAGAGTTCTCCCGGTTGCTCTAGTCGGCCAGGCCGCCCGGTGGTACCGTTTGGTAGGCCACACGGCGAGCACCATGGACGAGTTTCGTAGGCTGTTCAGAGACGAATTCCTCCCGTATGACTACCGACTGCAGATGCGGAGGGAGTTGGAACTACGCACACAGGCCCCGGACGAATCGCTGGTGGAATACGTTCGGGCGATGCAGGAGCTTTTCGAGTATGCTGATCCGAGCGCTTCGAACACGGAGCGAGTGGAGCGGGTAATTCGACAAAGCCACCCTACCTTTGCACTTTATCTGCGGAGTTCACGCTGCAGAGACCTGAACGAGCTGGCCGCAGAATCACGCAGGGTGCAAGCCGAAATCTCGGCAGCCCGCGCGTACCGACCACCGCCGCCGCCATCGGAGTCCTTGGAACCAAGCTGCGCTTGGCACGGCAGCGGGCGCACGAACAGCGAGCACGCTGCGATGCCGGGTCGGTCCGCAGGTGCAACGGCGCCGTTCGAAATATCGGACCGCGCCCTCGATCCCTACGCTTGCGGGTGGAGGACCGCGCAGGCAATACAGTCAAAAGGCTGGTGCAGCGCACAACATCACGCCCGATCAGACGATTACAGGCCAGTGCCGAAACTAGGCAGATCCGCTAGAAACGCGATCACGGATGGCCGTCCTCAGCCCGATGCTTGGAGATCGGCGGAGCAGCCCGGCATAGCACAACCCACGACGCGGAATACCGTACGGTGTTTCAACTGCGCCCAGACGGGACACATCGCGCGTGAGTGCCCTAACCAGCAGGGAAACGAGACGGGCCGCCGGTAACAGTGCCGGCGGCCAAGGCAACGGCCCGCGAGGCAAGCACCATCGCGGCATCTTCTGTCTTTCGAGTCGGAGCGCAGAACAACGGGAATGCCCCCTTCATAGACCTCGCAATCGCGGGGACTAAGTTCAAAGCATTACTCGATACCGGGGCAAGCGCATCGATGATCGGAGACGAGGCCGTCTCCCACCTTGCGCAGAGAGGGGTCAAGTTGCGGCAGCGAAAACTACCTCTCCAATTGGCGTGCGGAGAGGCCTGCTCGAACGGCGGCGTGCGACTCGTCGTGCGCTGGAATCAGCGGCGGCAGAGGCAGCGATTCATTCATCTGGCTGGCCTCGCGGTCCCAGTAATCCTCGGCCGAGATTTCTTAGCGAAGAGTGGCATTGTAATCGATTTCGGCAACGGTGGTTACCGGGAAAACCCGTTGGCGCCGCTCACGCCTTTCGCCGCACCGGCAGTCGCCGAAGTGGAAAGGAGGAATCTTTTCGGCGAGAGCAACGCGCCTCGCGAGCGGCCGGAACCGCTGGCGGCGACTTGTCAACACGGATTTTCGCCGAGACCGGAACAGAAAATGTGCGATCTCCTGGCGGACGCCGAGGATCTGACGGAGCGCGAGCGAGACCGCGTCTTATCGTTGTTAAACGACTTCGATGAGATGTTCACAGACCGCCCAGGATGCACGAAGCTGGTGCAACACCGCATCGAGACGGGCGACGCGCAGCCTTGGAAATCCAACCCTAGACCGGTCAGCCCTGCCAAACGGGAGGCAATTGACGCGGCGCTACAGGAGCTGCTCGATGCGGGTATCGTACGGCGGTCCACGAGCCCCTGGGGTTTCCCAGTCGTGCTCGTTCCCAAAAAGGATGGCAGTTCCCGTCTTTGTGTGGATTACCGGCGACTAAATACGGTCACGAAGAAGGATGCGTATCCCTTCCCAAGAGTGGACGAGATAGTTTCCAACCTCGGTGGAGCGAAGTACTTCTCGACGTTGGATGCTAGCAAAGGCTATCTCCAAGTAGAGATGCGACCAGGCGACGAGTGCAAGACGGCATTTACTTGTCACAGGGGCCTCTACGAATTCGTACGGATGCCCTTCGGTCTCTCCGGAAGTCCGAGCACGTTTCAACGGCTGATAGACCGCGTACTCGGGGACGCCAAATGGCACCACGCGCTCGCCTATCTCGACGATATCGTCGTATACTCGCACACCTTCGAAGAGCACTTGGATCATCTTCGAGACGTCCTGGGAAAACTCCGGGCGGCCGGCCTCACACTCAACCCCGCCAAGGCGCAAATCTGCAGAACAGAAGTGAGCCTACTCGGTTACCGGGTGGAACGAGGGCAGGTG
Source organism: Dermacentor silvarum (assembly GCF_013339745.2). Classification (NCBI taxonomy): domain Eukaryota; kingdom Metazoa; phylum Arthropoda; class Arachnida; order Ixodida; family Ixodidae; genus Dermacentor; species Dermacentor silvarum. Next base: position 159,581,762 of record NC_051159.1, on the reverse strand, counting down.
TCCCCAGACCCGGAAAAACTTCGAGCAATCGTCGAGTTTCCAGAACCGCAAGACGTGAGTGGTGTACGCCGTTTTCTTGGGATGGTAGGCTACTACCGACAGTTCATTCTCAATTGCGTACGCATGCAAGCCCCCTTGACAAAGTTGTTGAAAAAGGGCATGGCTTGGGAGTGGGGGCCGGAGCAACGGGGAAACCTTCCGCCATCTCGCGCAGGCCATCGCAGACACAGCCTCATTGAAGTTACCAGACCTAAACAGGCCCTTCGTGATCCAGACAGACGCCTGCGATTTCGGAATTGGCGCAGTACTCCTTCAGGCGGAAGAGACTGAGCTTCGCCCGGTGGCATTCGCGAGCCGCGCGATGACCCCGGCGGAGCGCAACTATTCAGTGACGGAGAAAGAATGTTTGGCAGTCATCTATGCACTCCGAAAATTCGAGATGTACGTAGAGGGAACGAGGTTCACGGTCGAGACCGATCATATGGCCTTGACGTGGCTGACCCGCCTCCGTGAGCCGAGCGGGAGGCTTGCGCGTTGGGCCCTGACCTTACAGCGCTTCGAGTTTGAAATCCGCTATCGCAAAGGAACCACAAACGTGGTCGCCGATGTGCTGTCACGGGCGCCGGTGAGAGACGCGCCGCCGGCCGGCCGCGAGGAGGAGGAGGGGGCGGCCGAGCCGCTCTCATCGAAGGGAAGCCGGGGAGAGGGGAAAACCCCGCCGGCACAAACCCAAGAGCACGTGCATCTCGTTGGGGTGAGACCGCCCCTCGAGATTGCGTTCAGCAGAGATCAGCTCATCAGCGCTCAAAAGGACGACGCTCACTGTCAAAACCTGGTCGCCAGCCTCAGAGAAGAGACGGACCCGGGGAGACGAGTCGGAGAGCACCCAAAACCCGCCTGTACGACGGGGGGCGCGGACTCGGACGGTGAGCTGGAGAACTATCTGCTTGATGGGGACGGGGCTCTGTTGAAATACGTGCCAGGCAAAGAAGACTCAAACGAGAGATTCAAAGCCGTCATCCCACGCCAGCTCAGACGAGCGGCATTGCAGCATTACCACGACACAGATGGCCATGGGAGCGCATCAAAGACATGGAAGAAACTGTGTCGGTTCGCAACCTGGCCGGGCATGAAGCGTGATGTATGTAAATACGTGCAAACCTGCCACGTTTGCCAAGCAAGGAAGCCGAGAGGCGGGAAGCCGCCCGGCTTGTTACAACCGATTGTGAGCACGAAGCCATGGGAACTCGTGGCGTGCGACTTGATCGGACCGCTGCCGCGCAGTAAGAGAGGGCACAAATTTGTGCTAGTCATCACTTGCCACTTCAGTGGAATCGCTGAACTGTACCCACTACGAGCAGCGACAACGAAGGAGGTCCTGAAAAAACTATCGGAGACCTTCTGTCGCTATGGGTTCCCCGAGCGACTGATCACCGACAATGCATCGTATTTCACGTCGAAAATCTTCGGAGATACATGCGCAGCGATGGGTGTCCGGCAGGTGAAGACAACGTGCTACCATCCTCAGTCGAACGTGACGGAGCGCCGGAATCGAGATGTGAAGCCACTACTTGGGGCATACGCCCAAGCACACAACGACTGGGACGAGCACCTAGATGCGATCTCCTTCGCCCTAAGAACGAGTGAAAACCGTTCGACGGGTTTCACGCCAGCTTTTCTGATGTTCGGGAGGGATCTCCAGACACCGACGGACAAAATCTTGGCCAAACGGACAGACACACCCGGAGCAAAAACAGCAATCGCCGAATATGCCCGGCAAATGCGTGATCGCCTGGCAAACGCCGTGATAGAAGCAAGTAGCAACCGTGAAGGGGCAAGGGCGAGTCAAAAGGCCGCCTACGACCGGGCGCACCGGGACATGGAATTCCAAACGGGGGACCTGGTCCTGAAACGCAATCACGCACTCAGCGACGCGAGCACCGGGTTTGCCGCGGGTTTAGCACCCAAATGGGTGGGACCCTTCGAAGTGGCAGAGAAATTCTCGCGACTAAACTACCAACTAAGAGACCTGAACACAGGTCGTATCAGCGCCAAAACGCACGTCGGGGAGCTGAAGCGTTACTTCCGTAGGGAAGACACTGAGGAAGCGGCTGCCCCGGAGACGCGTAACCGCACATCGAGCGCTACACACCGCTACAACACCAGAAGCCAACGAGGGAGCGGCCGGCGGTGAGAGAGAGAGAGAGAAAGTGTGTAGGGAGGCAGCGAAAGCGCTCTTCCTCAAGACTAGTTCCCCAGTCAACCGGCAGGGAGCGCTGAGCTCTCGACTACCCCGGATGTCCCCTGAGCCACAGGGATTTCTCAGAAGCCTCTCTGCCCTCTCTACCCTCGCCCTGGCCTTCGCCTTCCTCTCGCCC